>NC_132882.1:41119662-41372162 GCF_030463535.1 Salminus brasiliensis
GCATTTAACAGGTTTAATCATTCTCAAAACCGCCCTTAAAAATGCTGTAATAAGGACATTTTAAGTATGTCCATCACTGCCGTTCAAATTATAGTGTGCGCTGGTAATGACGCAAATGAACTGCAATCAGCCGTGAACATGTTGAATTGTTTTCTGACTGATGCTATTAGACAGTTTTTTTTTTTTTCTTATCATCCCATAATTTTAACTTTCTCCCATACTTCAGTGGCCACATGGAACATGGGGCGGGTTGTAGTGTTCTGGGGCGAGGTGCTATAAGTGCCGTTTGTGAACGGCCACCCATATTATTTTATTTGAGTATTTCATTTTTTCATATATTAATGAGAAATTAAAGTCCAGAACCGTTGAAGCTAACATTATTAAGCCATGACTAAAGGGAAATTAGGCAAGTTATACAATTTTGTCAACAAGTAGGTAATATAAGAATGTAGTATCTAATTACTTATGGGGCCCCCTAGTGACTTGAGGGCCCTTAAGGAGCTCCTTCTACTGTAATAAACTGCCTTGCATTCAGCGAACTGTCCCTCCAGTGCCTTTGCTGATGAAATCCGTTGTAATTTAGGCTACAATATTTGTGGCTTAAAACACATTACAGTGTACAGTGCAGCAGGATGCAATGAGTAATGCATTAACTGCAGTGTCCTAATACCTCAGGAAATGGCCACTACATGTGGAGATATGATGTATAATAATATGTAAAGCAGCTTGATTTTCTTCACGCTGAGAATCAAATACACGAAAAATGATTAATATCTTGCAGAAAAATGAATTATTTATCATTACACAGCAATATTTTAGGTAGAAATGTTGTAATATGTTTTTTTGTTTTTCTTTTTGGTCTGACTAGCTGTTAGCATAAAGCAAACTTCCTTTAGCAACCCTATGGAAATTTGTAGTGTAGTTAGCGGCAAGCTAGCGTATGATTTGTATGATGATGAAATTAATAAAGAATTCCAAGTCCTAAAAAGAGGAAAAAATGATGGCGTAATGAATACATTTTCAAATAATTCAAATAATTATTATAATATATTGTAATTATTCAGTTTGAGCTATGGTGCTAAGGGAAACGAGTAGTTAGCGCTGTGTTAGCAATAGTAGTAGCAGCCATCTTGAAGTCTGAATTTGGCCACTTTTGTACATGTAGCCACTTTCCTGATGCTAATTCAGTGCGAATACGCCTCCATAAAGCTATGTTAGCTATGTTAGCTTTGTTAGCTGCAGTGAAAGAGTAAGCTGCAATCATGTCTTGATCAAGAAACCAAACAAAAACATGGTGGAAAATTTGAAAGGGGGGGACGAGGGGCGGGACGAGGGGGGACGAGGGGACGAGGGGGTCACACAAGTACAGCTATGTTCACCTAGCACCTATCTCTTTACATCATAAACACTGTCTGCCATGAAGACCCTCCACTAACCATCCGTGTGGTGTAGGCTTGGGTGGATGCGTGTTTGCGCTAGCGTGTTTCTGTAGCTGCCATTGTTCGGTGTATTTCCACAAAACCTATTTGGACCGAAAAGGTCACAGCCTTGCCACAGTGCACACTGTAGACAGTGCTGTGTATGTGTGTGCACGCGAGAGCGAGTGAATAGGGGAGAGAGCGCGAGAGCGCGGGAGAGCTAGTGAGCGGAGAGTGATTACAGAACGTACACAGAGCTCACAGGGCTGTATTGATTCTGCGTGTATTGTGCGCTAGTAAAAATGGAAGCTATGAAACAGGCTGGTTTGCTGTTTGTGTGTGTGTGTGTGTGTGTGTGTGTGTGAGACAACATCAGAAATGATTGTGGACACAGGGCTAAAATACTTCCATATTGAACATTTCTGGCTATAAAAGGTGTCGGAGAATGCATTTATTGAGTGTTTAGGTTGGTGTTGTGGTGTTTGTTGAAAATTTGACCACCCTTTTATTTGACCTCATACTGTTATGGAGGGCCTCTGCATTTCCGGCTGGTTTATGGCACTATGGCACGATGGCCGCAGGAGCTGCTAGTGTAGCTTAGCCTAGCTTTGTTATACAGTGAGGAGTTTGAACAAAAGCTACTGGTACTGTACTGGTGCAAATATAGCTCATTAAACGGAATAGTGCTTGGTCCCCGCATGTTGCCGCCTGCTATTTCTCACTTGCTTTTACTATTAATCAAATAAATGTATCAATAAAGTTGCAGTCTTCTCTTTGTTGCCTTAATCCCTCTCTTCTCTGTAATCTTTCCATTTCATTCTCCATGAAATTTGCTCAATAAATCTCTTTCGAACGCCAGCTGAATCAGCCGGGCTTTGCATTTTGTGCATCATGCTGCGTCTTTGTTCAAGGAATGCATTCTTCAGCGTAGAGAAGGCGCTCTCGCGCTGTAGAGGCACCGAATGTCAGTGCGTGTGCAAATGCAGTCACACAGAGGGCACTGAAGTTTTTCCAGGGGTCAGTTTTTGTTTTTTTAAACATTGGACCTGTCAATAGTCAATAATCAATTTATAGTTAATTATTGAAATGAATAATTGATCACTATGAATGACCAAATATCTCTCTTATGCCTTTGATGACTAACAATGAAGACAATGAAGATTAATAGCTTATTCAAAATGTACTGTTTTAATGAACTTAATGAACCTGTTAATCTAAAAGATCAATAAATCTCCAATATCTTGCATAACCAGCGAGCTGACTGGCTATTTTTGTTGAACTTGTTCTTTTTGTTGTATTACTCAGCATTATACACAGATTAAGGTGCTTGACCACAATGACCAGAGCATGTTTGAAGCCCCAAGAACACCGTACCAACTGCTACGCATGGTGAAGGTATGCAGGAATGTTCGTAAAGTTATCGGAAGAATTTCGTTGGATTGTACTGGAGGCTTGCGCTGGTTTGGCGTTCTGTATTGTGGTCTGTTGAAACCAGTGAAAGAAGAGGTCCGCTGCCCTCTTCTCCCTGGCTATCAACTTTTGTGCCAATTGTGCCCCTCGGCAATTCATTGGTGACGAGGAATTTAGTAACGTCTATGACTGATGACACATAAAGCCGATTTCGGGCGAGCTGTCTGGTGCTTACCCGTGTTAAAATGTCCCTGCCTGTCGCCGTTGTTGTCTGGGAAAGACTTTATGCATAACCAGGCGCCATGTTTCAACCAGTGACCGGGCACCTCATATAAATTTGTCTCTGGGTTCATTTTCCTCAAAGATTTCTCTTTTTACAGCCCCTATTTATCTGAGACTTCCACTCCTCACACTAATACAACTCTGCTTTTCACCATCTCCTGTACCATCTTTTTCCACTTGCTCCGTTCATGTAGCTGCTCAGTCTGTATGTTTCCACTGCAGTTCTGCATCCATTGAGGGAATTATTACTGTATAAAATAACAGCAGCAAACTCCAGTCTGCAGTTGAAGTCTTGAAAGACCTGATGGGGGAATCAAGTGGCTCCTGAAGTTTCTGAATCACACTAGCAATAAATTTGGAGCTTGGTGCTGTAATGGCTTGGCATAGCCCGCTCTCTTTTATTTATACATCAGCACTAGTCCTGCTGGTTTTAAGTTCTCAAGAATTCGAAGAAAGCTCTTCCAGAACTAGGTTTTTGAGTGACAGGACATCACAGCCAGAGGCGCTGCCAGGGATTTTGGGCCCCATGAAAAGATATTACACTGAGCTCCACAACTCTTGAACAATTCTGCCAAAATACTCAATTAATACTTTTTTTTTTTTTTAGGGCTTCTGTCGGTCACAGGCCCTAAGAATCGTCCTAACTTCCCCCCCATACAGCGCCCCTGGTCACAGCATTCAATGCTTGTCATTAAGAGCAGCCAATTCAATATTACATAGATAACGATGAAGTATAATAAAAATCATAAAACCATTTTCACATAAAAGGAACACCAAAGAGAATGAATGCATTCAAGAGGGCTTTGAAGATGTAAAGCAGCAACACTAAAAGACCTGCCACCCATAGATGAAGGCTAAACCTAGGAACATCAAGGACACCAGAGCCAGAGGACCTTATTGTGCACAAAGGAGCATAAGGCAATAAAAGGCTAGACACATATGTTGGAGCAAGGCCGAGCAAGGACATGCAAGGCCATTAAGGTCAACAGTCAATTGGGATTGTGTGTCAGTGCAGCTGATGAAGTACGGGTGAGGGGGGAGATATGGGAAGAACTCTGGCTGCAGAGTTCTGAATGTACTGCAGGTGGCGCATGATGATGTTTTTAGAAGGTATGGAGTAGGAAGCGGTTTTCCCTGCTTGTTGGATCCTTCGTTCCACTACAGTATTACTCAACATTATACACAGATCGAGGTGTTTGACCACAATGACCAGAGCATGTTTGGAGCCCCAAGAACAATGTACCAACTGCTACGCATGGTGAAGGTATGAAGGAATGTCCGTTGAGGTATTTGAGGAAATTCTTTGGATTGTACTGGATGCTTGCACTGGTTTGGCATTCTGTATCATGGTCTGTTGAAACAGGGAAAGAAAAGGTCCGCTGCCCTCTTCTCCCCGGCTATTAACGTCTATGACTGATGACACATAAAGCCGATTTCGGGAGAGCTGTCTGGTGCTTACCAGCGTTGAAATTTCCCTGCCTGTTGTTGTTCCTTCTGAAAATGGCCACCCACATCTGATGCCCCTTTGCTGTCAGCATGCCTACAAAAGCCTTTAGCCTTATCAGTTGAATGTTTCCAGTTTCTGAAAACAGAATCGTTTCCTCCATGTTTTTCCCTACACAGAGAAAAAGGAACATCTAAGCTAGTTTGTCTCCATCATTCCCTAGGTCCAAAGGAAATTTCGGCTGAGCTCTTGCTGCTGCTCAAAGCTTGTACCTGTTTTACAAGCCTCTGCACGTTGTTCTGTCTCAACTTGAGCTGAATGGGCCTTGCTCAGAGAATGAGGACTTCAGGGTTTCTTAAAACTGATCTCCATGGTTTTAGCATTTGGCCACCAACACCACCAGCTAACGCTCCAGTCAGGTCGCACGGCCAAATGGGTCCATCCATATGGACTGTGAGGCTTCAGTGTGGGAGGGTGAGGACTGCCTCCTCCGAAACCTGCACAACCAGCCACCGCCTCTTTTCGAACTGCAGACGATGCAACACCACCGGGCAACTCAGAGGAAAGATACCCAGGTACCAAGCTCCGATGCATTGGCAGCATTACACTGAAGTGATGTGGGTAGAGAGAAATCCATCTGCCCACCTGAAGGGAGCAAGGCCAATTGTGCTCTCACAGGCTCCGGCTGCTGATGGCAGGCAGCATGACCGGGGATTTGAACCAGCGATCCTCGGGTCATGGCAGTGGCACCTTTTCCTGCAGGTTTGTCAATGCAAGGATATCTCATTGATGGTCCACTTGCTACACCTGCTTTAGATACAATTGTAAATCATGTAATGCCACAAGTAAGGTGTGCAAAAGTGTGAGGCAAGAGCACTGTATCAACTGGTAAGCATGGTGGTGGGTGTGTCTTGCTCTGAAACTGGTTAAAGTTAAAAGTTAAAAGTAGAAGAGGAACGTTTAGGGGTTCTTCAATTTAAAACTGTGGTGCTTTGAGGAGCCTTTTTCTTCTAAAACCTTCATCAAAGCACTTTGAGTTCATCCACAGTTTCAAGTTAAAAGACCTCCAGAAGTTCCTCAAGTACATTCCCCAAAATGAATGGATTAGGGTTGTACTAAAGGCTTGCACTAGTTCCCCACCACCACCCATGGCTCCGGACCTGCAGGTTGGTAGAACCCTGCACAGACATAATGGCAAAACATAACCCAAATGTGACTAATGTTAAATATAATGATATCACTTCAAATTCTCCAGTTGACATCGCTGAATTTATATATTTCCCCAATTTGCATATAAACTGGGCCTAAAGCGACCCTGAGTTTCAGTCAGCGAGGGCAACAAAGGGACAGCATTACTCAGCCTTAATCGGAGCGGAAGGAAAAAGGGGAGGCAGAGAGAGGTGTGGAAGAGGCTGGGTGGAGTGATGGAGAGGGAGGGAGAAGGGAGTGAGTGAGAGAATGAGCGAACGAGGGAGGTGTGGGGACGGGCATAACAGATGAAGCATTATAGCGTCGTCCCGTAATGAAGACAAATGGTAGCCAGAGGCCGCAGTTGTTTGTGTGTGTGTGTGTGTGTGTGTGTGTGTGTGTGTGTGCGTGTGTGCATGCGTGCGTGCGTGCGCACTGGATGGATGGATCAACGTCATTTGCTCGACACGTCCCGTAACAGAGGCTGTAATAGCCCCCCCATTGTGA
This sequence comes from Salminus brasiliensis, assembly GCF_030463535.1. Classification (NCBI taxonomy): domain Eukaryota; kingdom Metazoa; phylum Chordata; class Actinopteri; order Characiformes; family Bryconidae; genus Salminus; species Salminus brasiliensis. The sequence continues at coordinate 41,125,912 of NC_132882.1, forward strand.
GGTAACCAGGCCCTGACATCACCGTCTTGCATCCCATCGCCACGACAACCGCTCGCCTCCTCCAGCTGTTGCCAGGCGCCTGTCTCCATGGAGATGTGATATAGGCAGTGGGGAGGGGGTTAAGAGTGAGAGGTGAGCTGAGGGTGGGTGTTTGGGTCTGTCAAGTATGTAGGACGTTTGTGTGTGTGTGTATGGGGGTGGGTGTGTATTTGTCTCTGTGTGGGACCCAGATGAGGTCCCCATGATGATGGGACAACTTCCACATTTTGACATTTTGGGGTTGAGACAAATACAAGACTGCATTTAATGTGTGTGTGTGTGTGTGTGTGTGTGTGTGCATGTATATGTGTGTGGGCAGTTCAAGGTCAGGGAAAGGATGACTACCATAAATGCAGTCAGTTTGCTAAGACGTTTGGTTCTTTAGTTTAGAACTGGTAATGCTAGGCTAACATTGCTAACAAACAACGGACCTCAGTTATCACCAATATCTTCATCATACTGTAGGTATATTTCTTCACTCTGAAACTACTTCCTATGTATTTTGGGGGAAGAAAGTTTAAATGGCTCTCTGAAGGCTTAGTCTTTAGCCTATGTCCTGTCACAGCTTCAGCTAATGGCCATTGCTTAAGGCCGTTGCTAACACCACTTGGCTCCGGCGATTCAAGGGTTCCTAATGAACTGAGCGTAATGTTCATGTAAGCAGTGATTAGAGAAGTTATAGAAAAACTATATATATTTTTTATGTTTTTACCTAAAACATTTACTTTTGGTTGCAGAGGTTCCTCTGCTGTGTTCCACTCACCTCAGAAGTCGGAGGTCGCAACTGGGAATGACGCCACACCCTAGTCACCATGTTCAGTTAAGCAGTTAAACACCTTTACATGTGTTTAAAAAAGCGAATCGAACCAAAATATCTCACACTTTTTATGTCCCAGGTAAGCACTGTTAGTTAACTGGTTTAATTAGACATGAATAGATAGCAGAGGGGCAGTCGAAATTCCCTACTTGGAACTCGAACAATCGGACATTCCCAGTTTAAATAAAGTGCTGCATTACCCCAAATGCAATAATCTAAAATGGGAGATGCTTGGCTAACATTGCCACCAAACACTGATTGTCACCAGCTGTAGATAGGTAGTTATTTGCGGGGGGAAAAGGTTCACAGGTATGCCAGTAAGGTTTTAGCCAACATCCAGTCACAGCTTCAAGAACAGCTGGGCAAAAACTGGCTTAGCCATGGCCTTGTACAGCAGGAACTGGAAAATCCCCCACAAAGATAGGACTACAAACACAATGTGCTGGTGTGTGCGCGCACCTCTTGGCTTGGCTCTGGCAGTTCAAGGGCGGGTAATGTATTAAGCGTAATGCTAATGTTGGTATTGATTCGAGAATGTAAGGAGAGGACGCTAATTGGAGCAGTTATTATGGTAATCGAGGGTCTTCAATCTTTCCACGTGAGAGGCGGGCCGAGGCGCGGGTGGAATGAGATGAAGCAGATACATAGATATATGCATGAAGGGTGTGCGATGGGCAGAGGGAGTAGGTGTAAAGAGAGAGAGTGTCCCTGTGACACTAATGGTTATTTCCACAGTGGCGAGTAGCATGTACCTGTCAAGGCCCGAGCCTCTAATGATGTCCCGGCACCGTGACACAAAAACGACAAGGCTTCTCAAGCACCACACATCCACTCCCACAGTTTAACACACCCTGCCTCGGGCTGCTCGTTCTGATCGTCCGTCCCTCCCTCCCTCCACTCGAGGGGCGATATTGTGCGAAAGCAGGGGAGCAAAGTTAAGGGCTGTAGGCGGTGCAAGGATGTAAATTACTGGCAGTTGCATTTTTTTTTTTTTTTTTGATGACTTAAGGCCTTTACACACCAAGCTCAATATATTGGGTTGTCAACAAGCCACTCTAAATGTGTGTAATTGATGGCCTCATGCACATCAGGTGGGATTGCGAATCACATGCGAATGGCGGGACTCTTTTAGACTTTTTGCCCCTTTTTTCATTTTCGAGATCATACTGGTTGTCACTACCATTGACATTGCAACAACCAAGATGATGGACTGGCTGTGCGATCACTAGAGTTGCTTGTTTTCTAGTGTGAATCCATTGTGAGGAACAAAGTATATGAAGACATTGAAGACAAGCAGTGGCTTCAGAATTCGCAGAGAGCATTTCCGACAGTAAAACGTCATTAATTATGAATTATGAATTAAATCAGCGTTACTACGCTAGCCCTGTACAGCTCGAAAACAGCCAGTTCACATGGGGGAAAGACGCTGTGCTTTATAGGCTTCCAGTTTAGCTCATTTATTATCCCCAGTGCTATTCGGCTAACATGCTAGCTACCACCTAACACGTTAGCCGCAAACTAGCATAGAAATCATGAGCGTACAGAGTATTTACTCTATTGTATTAAACTTGGTGTATATTTAGTGTACATTCTATATATGTATACATACATAGTCATATCAGAATATTATGACCACCCTGGGGTATAAAAGCACTTTGTAGTTCTATAATTAGACAATGGTCAATGGTGAGGACCCCACAGGACCACCACAGAGCAGGTATTATTTATTTATTTGGATGGGTGGGGGTCATTCTCAACACTGCAGCAACACTGACTGACATGGTGATGGCAGATCAGATACAGCGGTGCTGCTGGAGTGTTTAAGCGCTGTGTCTGTCCACTCACTGCCCACTCACAGACAGCCCTATCTAGTTGGTCTACCTTGCAGATGTCACAGAAGAGAGACAGAAGCTCATCTTTTGCTGGACAGTTTGTGGCGGTCATCCTCTAGGACGGTGTTGGGACGCTGTTGGCTGCATATTTCTGGTTGGTTAAGGTGGACTATTTAACTACTGCACTGTCTGGTCCACTCGAACCGGCAGTGCAACACACACTACGAACACGCCACCACCACGCCAGTCAGAGACTGACTGAGAATGGCTGACCCACCAGCCAAATAATACCTGCTCTGTGGTGGTCAGTCCTGTGGGGTCCTGAGCATTGGCCATGGAATTATGGAACTACACAGGGCTCCTGTATGGGAAGTGGGCGGAGATCATGCCAAGGTAGAGGTGGTCATAATACTTTGATATGACTGTGTGTGTGTATATAGTGTATATATGTATAGTGTATACATGAAAAGGAAAGAAGCATTGAGTTTATTCATTTCGGAGCATTTCTATTGGTCCATTCTTTGTCGGAATTTAAATTGTTAAATGTTAAATTGTTAAAATTAAGATTAAAATGCGCTAAAATTGAGATGTTTTTTGTTGTTGTTTGTTTTTGTTTTTTTCCCTAAAATGTAGCGTCCGTCTCTCACGAATCACGAGCCTACACTCTCGCACTGACGTTAACAGACACGCTAGTTTTAGACTCGCTAATTTCATTACACTCGTGCTTTTCAAACACGCTAATTTTAGAGCCGCTAAACCCGTGCTCATTTACGCCGAATGTCAATTTCGGAATAAATAAATGAGGCCCCAAAAGTGCATGTTTGCAATGTAGAGAAGTGCCTGCACTCCGCTCCACTCCACCCGTCAGTCCACCCCCACCCTAGCAATCACTGCTGAGTGCTGCGCAGCAGCTAGGCCTGGAAGATAGAGCCTGCGCACACGCATGCACACACACACACACACACACACACACGCTCGCTCGCTCGCTCACACGCACACTCTCTTAAAAGCTGATTAATAAAGCACTTTGTGTCTCCCTCTGATAAAGTCCCCACTGTGTGGCGAAGCCAGCCTAGCGTTCATTAAGCAACTCTGCAAACCTGCTCCGGAGCTGCAGTCAGCCTTTAAAGCCTCCGCACATCATTTAGCTTAGCGCTAGCGTTTAAAGAGGACGGTCCCACCACGACCGCATACCTGCCCGGTGCCCTTTACACGCCGACCACCTTTTTATTGAACTCCATTAAAAATGACCTAGCCTTAGTCCTGCTGGGGTCATTTAGCTCTCTGCATTTCGTTAGCCTGGCCTTTACTAAGCGCCACTCTTAGCCGGGTTTCACATCAACTCGTGCCATTAATCTCTCTGTTCCGACTCGCCGCTGGAAAAAAAGTCATGAATAACAAAATGGCCACCAGCAAGGCGGCCTTTTTTCCCTCGTGTCAGTTTTCTGCTCTTTTCGCGCTTGATGTGGGACTACATCTTCAAGTTTTAGCTATTTCAGATGAGCTCCTTTGGGCTTTCCAGGACTCTACCAGCGACTTCAGGTCAAGCCAACCCTCAGGTGTACATTTGGAGGACATGTCTGGCCTGCCGTTTGTGCTCTGTGGTGACCAATGTGTGACCACTTTGTGCCCTTTTTATATAACAGTTACTTGCAGGCGAATAATTTATAGGCCTGTTGCATAAACTACTTCTCTCCTCTGGTAGTCTGACCTTGTGTCATCCCGCCCACCTTTTTCTCCATCTCTTAGTTAGATGGGTAACAAGTGAACTAGCTTATGTGACGCTAAGATACAAGCACACATTTTATTTTTGCTGTAAAATAAATATAAAAGAAGTATTTGGACAGTGACATACTTTTTGCCATTTTGCTTGTGTACATCACCTCAATGCATTTGTTTAAGGAGGAGGAGTACTTGGATGCAACCCCTTAGTCTGGAACCCATGGGCATCACCAAATGATGAGATTCCTCTCTTGACATGCTTTGCTGGGCCTTTACCGCTTTACTGGAGCTGCCTTCAGTTGCTGCTCGTTTGTGGGATGCTCTGCATCTGCATCTGTTTCAGCTGGGTCAAGGTCAGATCTGACTGACCTCAGCAGAAGTGTCAGTTGATTTCTGCCATGCCTTAAAGATCTTGGGTTGCTTTTGTGGTTGCTTTTGGGTGATTATCCATCTGTCCTGTGACAGTGCCTCCATCATGTTTGACAGATGATGTGGAATGCTTCTGACCACTGAGACTTTCTTTCCTTCTCCATACTACAGTTGTGCAGTGTAACTTTAATACCATATACCACAGTATTTAAAAATGATGATGGTATCTCAAACTGAGGACGGTACAATAAAATTTTAATGCGTCTGATAATATAAGTTATCTAAGCCTACATAGCCGGCTACAAGTCCAGTGTGTCTCTCAGACACAAGTTTTTATGGTCAACACTCGGTGTCGGTAGCTCAGGAGTTAGTCAACAGCAGCTGCACTGGGTTGGTGGTGAGCAGACATGTTAGCTTTTCTCTTTTCTTTCTCAGAGCAGGTTAACATTTTACATTGTTGTCAGACTGATAGTTTAACATTTATTGAGTAACTGATTTAAAATTGTGCACGGTCTTTACTAGTCTTTGACCTTGTGAGCAAACTAACCTTTTGTATTTGATCGTTTTACGGTTTTAAAATAACGAAGGATGAGATTGTACAGAAGCCACGTAAACGTAGGACCACCCGTGCAACCCTGCTCCATACTCCAAAGAATCCAAAAAATTAGGATGGGGTAGGTGTCTAATCTGTGAAATGTCTGCCATTTTTGTTCTTTGGTGTTACCAGTGGTTTGCATTTTTAGGTAAACCCTGTCTCTTGATTATAGACAATGGTACACTAACGTCCTCGGGAGTGTTCTAGACCAGGTCTTGCAGATCTGGCCACTGCTAAAGTTTCTGCCCTCTCTGTGATAGGTTTGTTTTTTCGGCCTAATAATCCTAGGCATCCTTCACTTGCGTCTGCAGCTTTTGGCCATCAAATTCTCACGCATGGCTACCAAATGAAGACGTTTTATCTGCTTTATCATGAAATCATGAGCCAAAAGCCCACACCTGGACATAAAACTGCTTATCAATGAATTGTCCAATCACTTTTGGGCCTGTAAAAGGTACCGCACTGGTTAAAGTACCGTCAAAAGTTCTGTTACACCTCTTGAATTAAAGCTAAAAATCTCTTAAGCCCATAACATCAACCGCAGCTTGAGTGCTAATAGCACCCCCTTGTGGAGAATCTTCTGCCTGCTACAACATGACTGACTGGGGCAGTTATTTACAAGCCAGGTGCATCATATCTGAAATAGCTTAGACCCGCACAGATTTCTAAGATGGGTTATGCTGGCTCCGGTGCCCATCTGCAAGGATGACGAGCGTACCAAGCATCTAAACAAAGCGCATGCTGGTTTTGCTGGCGATCAGCTGCGTCCCTCTTGTTCCTTCTTGTTGTTATGTCGCTCATGGTTGGGCTAAAAGTCCGTTTGTGGCCTAGAAGACAGTGTCAGAAACTGCATAAGCAAGTCTTTTAGAGATTACTGAACAACTCGACACAGTGTGAAATGATTCTGGCATGCAGTATCGAAGTACGGAGCATACCGTCTAAGCTTCCATTTCTAAGTACATTTAGTGCTACGAGAAACACGCTAACATGTCCAGTTTGTTTAGCTACATTCCAGATGAGGGGACGTTTCGCCTTAAGCTGTCCCAGTATTTACCCAAGCTCCTTACCACGCGTCCTGAGCGTAGCACTAATGCGCACAGCTCTCGGACCTGTTGCTAATATGGCACTGGGTGCGTTTGTTCACCATTAGCCACATTTAACTCGCTGCGCTTTTTCTTAGCTCTGCTTTTTTCATTCAGCTCGCATTTGTTGTCCTGCAGATGCTTTCTCCGAGCTGTTTAAGTGGGACGCCATCTCCCCAGGGGAGACGGCGAGGAGGTTCACGCAGGTTACGCTGCACAGGTGCGGTAATTTAGAGTAGCCCCGGACTCCCGCTGAGCATTAGCATTAGCTCCAAACTGCCGCAGTTTTGTGTGTTCGTGTTGTGCGGCCATGTATTTACATGTTTGTGGGGACTGGATGGGTTTTGAGGATGATGGTGAGGAGAAACCTGGCCTTGCTGATGCTGGTGAAACCTGTCTGAGGGGAAAAAGGAGCTAATATATGTTAGCGTGTGGTTTCTGAGGTAAAATTCGGGGCTGGCGTTCGGCTAACACGTTCGGCTAACACGTTCGGCTAACACAGAAGTCTGTGGTGGTTTTCCGCCGAGGTAGGAATACAAACGCAAGTGTGTGTGCGAGAGATGAGAGAGTGTTTCTGTCGCTCTTTCTGTCCTCATGTCGAGAGTAGCGGTGCCAGGGATTAGCATTCATTAAACCCCCCTCCCTGCCTCTCGTTCTCATAGATTTATTTATTCATTCGTGGTAGATTTTTTTATTTATTTAAATTTTTTTTTTTTTTTTAAAGCTACAGTAATTAGCCTGTATCCGGGGGGAAACTGTAATTGCGTCCTGGGGGATGGAGGGACGGCTGAGGGATGAAGGAGAGAAAGACGGCAGACAGTGAAGAGCAAGCAGACAGCCAAGAAGAAAATCCTATGGGATGAAAAGGCAAATGAGAGAAGGTCGAGGAGCATGTGTCAGCAAAAAAAAAAAAAAAAGAAAGTCGGAAAGAGAACAGCAAGCATTTAGAGGGATTATGCTATGAAATAATCATAAAGAATCGTTCGTGTAAGAGCGTGTTGTGCCGAGGATTCCATTCCACAAGAACAGATGAATTACCCTGGGGAAGTGGCCCTACTCTTCAATCAGAATAGATCCCCGCTTCACTTCGCTTAAGACACGACTTAGCTATTTAAATGCGTTTTAGGGGTAGTTTCAGCGCTGTGGCTGTGCATGCAAATGCCTGCTCGCACCATATGGGCCAGACGAGCAGCGTAGAGGAGCAGGAGCTGAAATGGAACAGCTGCAGAGCATCCAGAGCTTGAGTACGTTTAGCTACGTTGGTGCAAACCACCATAAACCGAACGAGCGGGGCCTTCAGGTCCAGGATGTTGAACTCGTCACATGTCCTCCACACTTCTACTCACTACGGTACTCAAGTACGGTTACAGAAATACAACCTTATATTGAGGTTCCTGATGTTACTGAGATTCTGCAGCATATCATCTTGTAGTGTGGCCAAGATCCACCTACATTGACAGGAAAGGACCATCTGACCTACATGCAAACTGACCAGCTACGACCATTGTTTTGCTGCAGTTCCCACAGTGGCAATTAGATTTAGATGACGAGCCTCAGTCTGATGGAAGCAACGCTTTCAGAAAATGTGTTGAAATGGTAAGCTACCGACTATGCTAGCTCGTGTTAGCTGATGGAATTCTGATGAACTAGCTAAAGTGTCAGCTAGGTTAGCTTTTACAGCTAGTTAACCTGTAGACTTGGACTGGCAACCCAAAAAATTCAAGACTGGACTCAAACCCCAGAGATTCGAGCCTCTATTCGGACTCTCGCCTCAAATATTTAAGCCTCAACTTGGATTCTCATTAGCTAAGCTTTTAGCTTTTAGCTAGCTAACCAGTAGACTTGGACTGGCACCCCAAAAAATTCAAGACTGGACTCCAGCCTAAACTTGGACTCTCACCTCAGAGACTTGACTCAAACTTGACCCCCAGAGACTCGAGACTTGACTTTGACTCACAACCCAGAGAGTCAAATCCCGGCTTGACTCTGACTTGCACCCCGCAGAGTTATGCCTCGACTCAGACTCACACCCCAGAGACTTGACTTTAACTTGAACCCTGAGACTCACCCCAGAGACTCACGATTTTGTTGACTCAGACGAGCACACCTGAGACTTACGTTTGTGACTCTGACTTTTACCCCACAGAGTTAAGCCTCAACTCAAACCCCAGAAGTTTGGCCTATACTCAAACCCTAGAGACCCAAGACCTGACTCAGACTCGCACCCTAGAAGCTCAAGACTCAATCAGGGCTTGTGAGCATCTCTGCGGCCAGATTTGCTTATAGAGGACAGTCCATGTAAATGTGGGAAAGTGCCTGAGGCTGAGACTAAAGATTAAAGTTCTTTAAACATTAAAAGGTGTATTCCCACTCACTTCTTTTCAAATGACAAAAAGATTCTTTAAAGAAGCATCTATTCAGAGGTTATTTTGGGGAATCAAATCTAGTTCTTCTGTCTTCTGTGGTTCTAAAAGCCCACACAAGTGTATACAGGGCCTATCCGAATTATTCCCAGTTCTTAAACCCTGTTGTAAACCTATAGGGCTGATGAGAACAGTGGAAGGTAAAGGGTGCCAATAATTCTGCAGGGCACTGTACGTTCTCTGCTCTCACAAACACAACTCAACTCATGAATAATACGCCGCAACCTTGGCAAGCTGCAACGACCTTGCTAATTAGCTGATGAGTCGAATCAGTGGACTGGGGAACGGGGGAGAGCGCTGTGGCCCCGCCAGGCCTGGAGTTTGACACTCTATTAAGCTGACCAATCAAAAGAAGATGGAAAATTCCACACACCCACCAAATTAAACCCCGGCTAGGTCACAAAAACAAGATTAAGATTTCGAGATGTTGTCATTTCCACATAGCCAGCACGCTGATCTACTTTCTAAATAAATGAAAGGACTGTGTTTCTGAGAACACGCTGGAGCCAGAATTGTGGTGGTAGGAAGCGTCAGACCAGGCCATAGAGTGAACATGCTGGGACTGATTCATCCTCCTGCTGTGATGGAAAAGCCTTCAGGGAATGGTGTAGAAATGTTAGTGGAGAGCCTACTACCACAAGCAGGGTAGATTAATTTGGTCATGGGCCCATGGGCTCCACTTTTTTGTAGGTCCCCCAGACCAATCCCAGCATAATCATGCACATGCCACAGATGGTAGGCGAACAGAGTAAGAGAGACTTCAAAAGCACAGCAAATTTGATCTCAGCCGAAAAATCATACGGAATAACAGTTTATCAACTACAAGACAGAAAATATTTGATCATTTAAATGATCTTCCAGTTCTTCCACAGCACCCGGTCTGTATGAAAGGAATCCACCATCATGTAAATGACTTTATACCAGTCATATAGTCAACCAACCACTACATAAGACCCAGTATATATGTATGGCTCAACCAGCCACTAGGATTGTATGCCATAATCAACCAACCTGTAGATCTGTATGACCTAATCAACCGATCCGTAAGCATGCATGACATAATTACATAATCAACCAATCACTATGTCCGTACAACGTAATCAACCTGTAGATCTGAGAGGTAGAGTCAACCAATACATCTCTGTGACACAATCAACCAACCAGAAGGTCTGTATGCCATAATTAACCTATAGATCTGAGAGATATGGTCAACCAGTAGGTCTGTATGACATAATTAACCTAAAGATCTGAGATGGAGTCAACCAGTACATCTCTGTGACACAATCAATCGACCTGTAGGTTGGTAGGATCAGGTATATGACGTAATAATCCAACCTGTAAGCCTTTATAACGATCATATAATCAACCAACTACTACGCAAGTGTGGTATAATCAGTGACCCAGTATATATGTATGGCTCAAGCAGCCGCCAGCTAGGTTTGTATGACATAATCAACCAACCTGTAGATCTGTATGACCTAATCAACCAATCTATAAGCATGCATGACATAATTACGTAGTCAACCAACCACTAGGTCCGTACGACGTAATAGATAGTCAACCAGTACATCTCTGTGACACAAGCAACCAACCAGTAGGTCTGTATGAAAGAATCCACCGTCATATACATAACATAATAATCCAACCTGTAAGTCTTTTTAACAGTCATACAGTCAACCATTATTACTGCATGAACTCGACCCGTTTTTGGACGTTACCCTGCTTTGCAGTCAAGTAATGGAAACTGATGTTTAGCAGTTAGCATCGTGCAAACTACATGTTCTAATTCCTGGACACACATTTACTGTCTCTGCTTCTTTTCTCTCCCTCATGCTCTCCCTCCCCTCCCCCTGATCGACCGACTGCTGATTGGACATGGATTAACAGGTATGTAAATCTAACAGTTAAAATCCGACCAATTTTGTAACATTATAACGAACAGCACTAGCGAGTGTTACACTGTACTGAAGTTACCCTCAGGGATTTGCAGGCTGCGGCAAGTCAGTGTATTTGCCTCGAGTCTTTGGGGTCATTGTCCTGCAGAAAGTGACGTTTCACCCAAGCTTTAGATTGTCTTCCAGTATCTCGCTGTGTTTTGCACCAGAAGGATTTCAGGATGGGGCTCGTTGATGAATGGACAGGATTAGGTTCTGGCGGTTTGAAATCTGGTCAAAAAGCTCTATTTTTGTCTGTATCTGTAATGGTGCCGGACTGGCTAGCAGGCCTGCCTAGAGGAGGCAATTTCTCTTAGAGACTGACTGACTTTATTAAAACATGCATGAGAATTGCCTCCTGTTTGCTGGAACTGACGGTCTGAGGACTACATTTAGCCACAAAGCTAACGAGTATCTGTGCTGCTGTGACGGAATATAATCTTAGGTAAGCTGAGGTTGGGTCGCCTTGCTTGAAATGCTATTATAAAGGGAAATTGGTTGACCGTCAGAGTCCGTAGCCATAGCATATCGACTGGCTAGAGCTCTGTTCGTTTATTTTGAGATGCAAGAACCACCAGAAGAAACTCCATCTTCACCATCTTTAAATACTCGGATGTGTCCGAATGGCCTGAGATCTTTCAGCTGTAGTTCACAGAGTTTACAGAGAGTAAAGCTCAGGGGTTTAAGCTGCTCTCCTCACTGGTTTATACAGATGAAACTCTTAGGTTGAGTCCGTTCTGTTCAGCCTTTCCTTCTTTTGGGCAGGTTTGTTTAGAGAGTTAGCTGAAGACTCACATTGTCTTCTACAGTCCTGAAGCCTGAAGTTACTTTCAGTACTTAAGTAGTACATTTTAGATTAAACTACTTGTCACAAGTCATGTTCATGAGGTCCTGGGCGGCGCTTCACATCTTAAAACTAGTAAATATGTGGTCTACATCTTAAAGCTCTGAGGGCAAGGCTTGAGTATTTTACCGAGCAGGGACACATGCATCCAATGGCGGCCTTGCAAAACTATGCCTTTTATTATTATTATTATTATTATTATTATTATTATATTATAGATTATTTATTTTACTTTCTTTCTTTCTATGTAATATATCAATTGTCGTAGGCTGTATGTGGTTTAGTTTAGTAGAGTTAAGTATTAAATTGAAATTAAGATTATGGGGTTTATGAGGTTAATGTGTTGAATGTTAATTATCTATCTTTCGCTTGCTCGCGCTCTCTCTCTCTCGCTCGCGCTCTCTCTCTCTCTCTATATATATATATATATATATATATATTCTCTATTTTATATATATATATATATATATATATATATATATATATATATATATATATATATATATAATAGCGAGAGAGAGAGAGAGAGATAATTAACATTCAACACATTAACCTATATATATATATATATATATATATATATATATATATATATATATATATATATATATATAGGTGCTGGTCATAAAATTAGAATATCATGAAAAAGTTGATTTATTTCAGTAATTCTTTTCAAAAAGTGAAACTTTTATATTATATTCATTCATTACACACAGACTGATATATTTTAAGTGTTGATTTCTTTCAATTTTGATGGTTATAACTGACAACTAATGAAACCCCAAATTCAGTATCTCAGACAATTAGAATATTACACAAGACCAATACAAAAAAAGGATTTTTAGAAATGTGGGCCAAATGAAAAGTATGAACATGAACGTATGAGCATATACAGCACTCAATACTTAGTTTAGCCTGGATTTTATATATATATATATATAGATATATATATCACACTTTCTGTGTACTCACTCTCAGCCTTCATTACTCTACAGGTAGTATTATTCATAGGTGTAATTCCTACACAGTGTTTGCGTGTAAGATTTTATCTGTGGCATCGCCTCATAACTTAATCATCCAGCTGTATCATGTTCCTCAGGTCATTGTGAGCTAAAAACCTGCTTCTATCCTGCAGTTAAGAGCGTAATGCTATGCTGGCTCTGAATAATGTTCTCTGGGTGTTCATGTTCGAATCTTCATGGACGTCGTTGGCCCGGGTGTCCGGAGTAGGCTACACAGGAATGGAAAAAAAAAAACAACCCAAAACCCTACAGTATCAGACCTAAAAAGAAGACGAGTGGGATGGATGGAGGAAGGTGAAAGTTGGAGGTGGAGGAGTAAGAGAGAGTAGAGAGAGCAGTCCTCAGTGAGTTGTGTTGTTTTTTCTCAGAGTCTGAAAGAGGATGACCCTGACTGAGACGGGCCGAGATGTTTGTCCTGTGAGCTGCGGGTGTGTGCTGAGCTAACGCTAACGTTTACACGGCTCCATTCAGACAGCGGCCTCTCGCGCACACTCGCCACACACACTCCAAACCGCGGGGCGAGAGAGGGCGGATTAGAAGGGAAGGCGCGAGTGAGGGAAGTGTGAAATGGATGAAAAAGAGCAGAGGAAGGAGGCGGGCGGGCGGGCGGGAGATAGAGGAGAGGGAATTAGAGATAGAGGAGAGCAGGGATGGAATGGAAGGTGAGAGGTGATGGAAATATTCCTCCTCAGGCGCTCTCTGACCTTCTATCAGTCTCCGCATTAATCACCATTGTTTCTGCCTGACTCTCGCCCACCCTCCCTCTCTCTCTCTCCCCCTCTCTCTTTTATCACGTTCAAATTCTTTCTCTTCATCTGTCCGTCCAGCTCGAGCGCCCCACAGCTCTTCTCTCACTCCGTCTCTATTACTGCCTTTCTTTATCTCCACCTTTCAGCTCACTCGCCTTCCTTCTCCTCTCCTTCTCTCCACCTTTCAGCTCAATCACCTCCCTTCTCCTCTCCTTCTCTCCACCTTTCAGCTCAATCACCTCCCTTCTCCTCTCCTTCTCTCCACCTTTCAGCTAGCTCACCTCCCTTCTCCTCTCCTTCTCTCCACCTTTCAGCTAGCTCACCTCCCTTCTCCTTTCTTTCTCTCCACCTTTCAGCTCGCTCACCTCCCTTCTCCTCTCCTTCTCTCCACCTTTCAGCTCAATCACCTCCCTACTCCTCTCCTTCTCTCCACCTTTCAGCTCAATCACCTCCCTTCTCCTCTCCTTCTCTCCACCTTTCAGCTCAATCACCTCCCTTCTCCTCTCCTTCTCTCCACCTTTCAGCTCAATCACCTTCTCTCCACCTTTCAGCTCAATCACCTCCCTTCTCCTCTCCTTCTCTCCACCTTTCAGCTAGCTCACCTCCCTTCTCCTCTCCTTCTCTCCACCTTTCAGCTAGCTCACCTCCCTTCTCCTCTCCTTCTCTCCACCTTTCAGCTCAATCACCTCCCTTCTCCTCTCCTTCTCTCCACCTTTCAGCTAGCTCACCTCCCTTCTCCTCTCCTTCTCTCCACCTTTCAGCTAGCTCACCTCCCTTCTCCTCTCCTTCTCTCCACCTTTCAGCTAGCTCACCTCCCTTCTCCTCTCCTTCTCTCCACCTTTCAGCTCGCTCACCTCCCTTCTCCTCTCCTTCTCTCCACCTTTCAGCTCAATCACCTCCCTAATCCTCTCCTTCTCTCCACCTTTCAGCTCAATCACCTCCCTTCTCCTCTCCTTCTCTCCACCTTTCAGCTCAATCACCTCCCTACTCCTCTCCTTCTCTCCACCTTTCAGCTCAATCACCTCCTTTCTCCTCTCCTTCTCTCCACCTTTCAGCTCAATCACCTCCCTACTCCTCTCCTTCTCTCCACCTTTCAGCTAGCTCACCTCCCTTCTCCTCTCCTTCTCTCCACCTTTCAGCTAGCTCACCTCCCTTCTCCTTTCTTTCTCTCCACCTTTCAGCTCGCTCACCTCCCTTCTCCTCTCCTTCTCTCCACCTTTCAGCTCAATCACCTCCCTACTCCTCTCCTTCTCTCCACCTTTCAGCTCAATCACCTCCCTTCTCCTCTCCTTCTCTCCACCTTTCAACTAGCTCACCTCCCTTCTCCTCTCCTTCTCTCCACCTTTCACCTCATTCACCTCCCTTCTCCTCTCCTTCTCTCCACCTTTCAGCTCACTCACCTCCCTTCTCCTCTCCTTCTCTCCACCTTTCAGCTCAATCACCTCCCTTCTCCTCTCCTTCTCTCCACCTTTCAGCTCAATCACCTCCCTTCTTCTCTCCTTCTCTCCACCTTTCACCTCATTCACCTCCCTAATCCTCTCCTTCTCTCCACCTTTCAGCTCAATCACCTCCTTTCTCCTCTCCTTCTCTCCACCTTTCAGCTCAATCACCTCCCTTCTCCTCTCCTTCTCTCCACCTTTCAGCTCAATCACCTCCCTTCTCCTCTCCTTCTCTCCACCTTTCAGCTCAATCACCTCCCTACTCCTCTCCTTCTCCCCACCTTTCACCTCATTCACCTCCCTTCTCCTCTCCTTCTCTCCACCTTTCAGCTAGCTCACCTCCCTTCTCCTCTCCTTCTCTCCACCTTTCAGCTAGCTCACCTCCCTTCTCCTCTCCTTCTCCCCACCTTTCAGCTCAATCACCTCCCTTCTCCTCTCCTTCTCTCCACCTTTCAGCTCGCTCACCTCCCTTCTCCTCACCTTCTCCCCACCTTTCAGCTCGCTCACCTCCCTTCTCCTCACCTTCTCCCCACCTTTCAGCTCGCTCACCTCCCTTCTCCTCACCTTCTCCCCACCTTTCAGCTCGCTCACCTCCCTTCTCCTCTCCTTCTCTCCACCTTTCACCTCATTCACCTCCCTTCTCCTCTCCTTCTCTCCACCTTTCACCTCATTCACCTCCCTAATCCTCTCCTTCTCTCCACCTTTCAGCTCAATCACCTCCTTTCTCCTCTCCTTCTCTCCACCTTTCAGCTCAATCACCTCCCTTCTCCTCTCCTTCTCTCCACCTTTCAGCTCAATCACCTCCCTACTCCTCTCCTTCTCTCCACCTTTCAGCTCAATCACCTCCCTTCTCCTCTCCTTCTCTCCTATTTCACCTCATTCACCTCCCTAATCCTCTCCTTCTCTCCACCTTTCAGCTCATTCACCTCCTTTCTCCTCTCCTTCTCTCCACCTCTTAGCTCAATCACCTCCCTTCTCCTCTCCTTCTCTCCACCTTTCAGCTCAATCACCTCCCTTCTCCTCTCCTTCTCTCCACCTTTCAGCTCAATCACCTCCCTTCTCCTCTCCTTCTCTCCACCTTTCAGCTCAATCACCTCCCTACTCCTCTCCTTCTCTCCACCTTTCAGCTCAATCACCTCCCTTCTCCTCTCCTTCTCTCCACCTTTCAGCTCAATCACCTAGTTTATCTCCACCTTTCAGCTTAATCACTTATCTTCCTCTCTAATTCTTCCCTTTTATCTCCACTTTTTTTTTAAATCTGGTTTTCTTTCTGTCTCCTATCTCCTAGTTATCGATCTTCCTTTTGTCGTCTTTTTTATTTTCTCATTTGTTTTCCTTATTTATTCTTTGTCCCTCCTTCCCTCTGAGTGCCAGTCGTGGGTCTCGCTGTGTGGTTATGGTGTGTATGTCAGTCTCTTAATGAACGAAGGTGAGTATAAGCAGGTTCCTCTGCTGTAGAAAGCGTAGGTCCGTTAGAGCACTTTGGCTCTGACCCGCTGCGGTGTGGACGAGGCGGGGAATAAAGGCCTGCTGGAAAAAGCCATGGTATTTGAGTGCTGAATGTCCGAGTCTTATATTTGATATATATATTCATCATCATCATCTTCTTCTTTTTTTATCAAGCGGCAGAAATTCCTGCAGGGCTTTTGCTTCAGAATGATAACCGTCTTCGCCCGCCCGTCTCTTTTATACGGCGGCCGCACAATGCTCGAATGGAGAGGCCATTATATTGATTCTCTGAACTGCCTTATTCCACAAGGACATCAATATTGTGGGGCTTTGAGGAGCGCTCTGTGCCGTGAAAGGGCTGACATTTATTTATTTACTTATTTATTTATTTGTTTCATGTTTTTTTAAGAGCGAAGCCGCCTCCTTCTCTCCCCGCGTCTGTCCGTCTCCCTGTTCACCCCCATGTCCCTCATGTCGCCTGCCCGTCTGCTTGTTTCCTGAATCTCTCTCTTTCTCTCTCTCACTGTCTGCCTATGTCTCTCGCCCCCTTTCTTTTCCACCTTTCTCCCCCATGTGCTTTTCAAATGTCAAATAGGAGCCATGGAGAGAGAGACTAGTGTTTCTGTATGTACACACACACAGTGACCCTTAAACACACACACACACACACACACATTGCAGAGGTTGCACATTGCAGAGTACTACAGCAACCACTCGGCAACCACCCGAGACACCCTAGCAACAATTTGGGATATCATGTCAACATGTTATGCCTAAGAACCACCTAGCAACACCTTAGCAGCCACTAAATAGTAGCACCCCACTAGCAACCACCTGGTATACTATAACAAGCACTTAGCAACATCATAGCAACCATCTAGCAATCGCTTTGCAACACCATAGCAACCACCTGGGAGAAGGGGGCAACCAACCACTTTGCAACACCGCATCGACTGCCTGGGATACCATAGCAACCACTTAGCATTTTATCTGGATGACTGCACTGGTGGGATCTGTTCCACCAGCCACCTTGCTGGAGATGAATGTGTGTGTGTGTGTGTGTGTGTGTGTGTGTGTGTGTGTGTGTGTGTGTGTGTGTGTGTGAGAGAGAGAGAGATGTGTGGGAGTTTCACACTGAGCCAGAATTACATCCACAACTGATTTTGCTCTGTCATGTCTAATAATCATATACAAGGGCTGAGCAGCCTCCTTTCTGCAGGCCTCCTAGTAACCATTCCACTGGAGGGACGTGTTTTTAATGAACGTCATCAAATCCATTTTCCTTGTAACTCAGCACTTGTGTAAAAGGATCATCTTGCTCCTCTGGATGTCCTGTAGTGAACTTCAGATGTTGAATTTTTCTGATTGCATCGCAGGTAACGTTTCTTTCATTTGACCCTTCCATCAAGATTGATCGTACAAGCAAAGCTGCACAGTAGAATAGTGCACAACCTAGCTCTAGTCAATCAGGTTGACTAGGACACTGTTGGCTCTGGTTGAGCTGTTTGGGAACAATGTGGGGCACTGTTAGGATTGGACAGCGTAACGGTAATACCGTCAACATTTTTACATACCGCGGTATACGGTATTTCAAAATTACGACGTGTCTGATTCATCACAACGTCTCTAACTAGTACATGGCCAAATAAGCTCATTCCCCCGTGTGTATTTTAGAGAGCCACAGGGTGGAGGTGCTGTGGGACCTCACTTATTGGTGGTGTCATGCTCTGAAAAACACTCTCAAGACCATTCACTCAACTCTGTGCTTTCAGATATGAGACTTTACCCTCTACCCTGTGATTTGAGCCTCAGTTAGCTGGAACACGGCCTGTGCTGTGGTGTTTAGCCTGCTAGCTAACTTATCTAAGCCTAGCTAGCCGGCTACGAGTCCAAACACAGCAGAGCCGGCCTCTGATTTCACATTTCTGTTACGCTCAACGCCAGTCGCTCGACTTCGCTCTCTCAGGAGCGAGGTTTTATGATCAACGCTTGTGCCGGTAGCTCAGCAGTTGGCTAGTCAGCAGCAGCTGCACTGTGCTGTCTGAGCTAGCTAAGCAAAGGCTAGCTTAGAAGGGATGCTACAAAGGAAAAACCTTCAGATTCAGCTTTAAGCTTTGAGTCGATCATCTAAATGTTTATAAGTGGGGTTTCTGTGAGCCTGACTCGGGTATGTCCAGTATGTCTCTCTGCTGATTCAGAGCAGGTTATTATTTGTTTGGTCAGACTGACGATTTAACATTTATTAAATGGTCGATTAGTCTGTTACCCTGTGAGCAAACGGTACTTTGTATTTGATAGTTTTTCCGCTACTTGTGTTTAAAACAAGATATCTGCATGGTTTGGCAATTGTTTTTATTGTTAATAAAAGCATTGTTATTATTGGTTGGTGTGGCACAACAGATAACACCACTACCTGCCACTTTGTTACAACACCATGTGGGAGACCAGGGTTCGATTCCTGGTCTGGGTCACTATGCTCCGCTACACCAATAAGAGTCCTTGGGCCAGACTCCGAACACTACATTGGCCCTCCTCTGTAATACGAGTAACCTTGTAAGTCGCTCTGGATAAGAGCGTCTGCTAAATGCCATAAATGTAAATATAAATGTATTGAATCAGTAAAAAAAACAATATTAATGAGTATTCTGCCGCTCTCCGCTGAGTGTGGCTCACCATAGTAAGAGTTTTACAGATTTTATACAAAATCGGAGCACAAAATATTCCCTTGTAATCCCATGCTGGCAGGCTACTCAAGCATTGGCAGCCTGCCAGCTTGCTTTCCATAGCGGCACTGACGGTCAACAGCAGCTGAACATTGAACATTTTTGTCGTTTTGGTTGATTTTTTTATTATAATTATTTTTTAAAGGGCATATCCAATAATAATTCCATTTTAATTTAGTTTTTATTTTGGAATGAAGCCTTGGAAGCATAGCGCACTTAAAAAAAATAAATAAATAAAAAAAAATTTAAAAAAAAGGCCTCACCGGGAGAGAGTACAGCCATAGCCTGATTGGTTACCTTTGCTATGTCTACCACGATATCGACCCACAAGCAAAATACTGAATTAACCCAGAGTTGGCTAAGCACACACTGATTAGTTAGCTAGCTTAGCCACATAATCCAGGCCTTTTAAGGGATCCTAAGCGTAGTTGCAGTCGCTAAGCAAAGTAGAGCGAAGGGCCAACTGGGTTTTTTCCCCCCCTAATGGACACAATACTGTCTTTATAAGTTATATTTATTTTTAAGAGACGTCCCAGGCCCTACAACTCTCTCACAATGCAACATTGTTTTAGCCTATGAAATACGATGTACCAAAGATCTGAATATTGCCAGTGCCACTAGCAGCAGCACAACCCCAAAGCTTGACACATCTACACTCGTGCTTAACAGTTGGTAAGGTGCTCTTTTCATGAAATGCTGTATTGTTGTATTTTGACTTTGTCGGGTCACGGCTCTTGTTTCCAAAACTCGTCTGGCTTCTCTAGATGTTCATAATTCAAATGTTGAGCTTTTTATTATTATTATTATTTTTTTTTTTTTTTATGACACTTCCATAAAGATATGTTTGCTCTGCACTGCTGCACAGTAGAACAGTGCACCACCCTCATGACCTTTAAGGTGAGATTCTTGGCAGTATATGGAGGGGTTTGACTTGCATGTCTCACCAAGCAGATCTTTCTGCAAGTTTTACAGGTCTCCTAGTTCTCCTCTTGACCTCCACAGTTCCCCCGAGCAGCCATTTCCAAACAACAACAGTCTGCACTGTAGAAACTGCAAGCTGAAATGCGAGGTCCATCTGCCATCTGAATGTTCTGGAGGTCCACCTACCTGGATAGAGTCAGGGAGTCTATAGCACTTGGTAATTTGACAGAGGCCACAGTGATGATTTGTATGAAGAAATTCTTTGTTATGAAAGACTGAGTGATTTCTCTTATGGGCCTGACTCGTACCTCGCTCCCTCAAATTTAGGGGGGGGAACTGTTAGCACTCAAATAGCTTCCGGTACTTTGTGTCTGTGATGCTGTGTGTTGATGGGGGATGGGGGAAAATTCTTAGATGTATCTCTGTGGGCGATTCTAAATCGTGGACGTTTTTCAGATGGTGTTAGGAGCTATTAAGTCATCTTTAGTTGACTTGCTTACGTAGCTTCTGACTCGGTTCTGACAATGCCTCAGGCTACGAGAAGAGTGCCTTTCCCACATTTGCAGTTTTGAAAATTGCCATTAAGAGCAAACACTTTAATTTTTTCATCCACAGCATGAAAAATGCAGCTCCAGCTCCAAATGAAGAGACCACCCTACATTATCAGCTTCTCTGGTTTTACTATTTATAGGCAGTGTGTTTAGGGGCATTAACATTTGCGTTGAATTTCATAAACCATGGACTACATGGTTTTCTTTTCTCCTAAATTTCAAATAAAGATATTGCTATTTAGAGCATTTATTTATTTGCAGAAATGACAACTGCTCAAAAACAACTGCTCAAATAATGCAAATACATTGTTATTATAATAAGTATAATGCAAAGAAGTTATATTCAAATTTAGTTAGTTCAAATTTAAACAACACAGTAGTACTAATGTTTCAACTTTAGCATTCAAAAATGAAGGTGAAATTACCTTGACTGCCAATCACAGCTTTCATGTCTTGACAGGCTCTCCACTAGTCTTTCTGTAGGGGCGACTTTATGCCATTCATAGTCTGCAAATTCAGCGAACTCCGAAATGCCTGGAATAAAACGACTGCCGTACATGTAGAGCTGTACGTTCCTCATCCAAGAAAGCAGATTTTCCTGGGCATGGCAGCCATATTCACAATAAAACGTGACTGGGTGGTATATTTAATTCTTAAAAGGCCGCAGTTTATGCCAATCAATTTACACTTGAATTTTTTTATTTTTTAGTTTTGCATTAATACTTTAAAGTGCATGTTGGGCCGAGCTTGACGGACCCTTTCTACCATGAAAAAGCAAGAAATAAACTAAAGTTTAAATAAAAATTAAAATGAGCTTTTTTTTTGTTCCTGGCTGCTCCAAATGATGTCACTTCCTCTTCGCGTTATTATTTAAAGTAACGGCGCATTTATTAATAGACAAAATAAGGTTGGTGTGACGGGGTGGTAGGGCTAAAATAAGGTTTTTATGTTTACTTTGGATTAAAAGATCTTACGTAAAGAGATACACACCAAATCTCACCAAAAAATAATTAATTAAAAAAAAGAATTTAATTTATTTAGTTTAGTGTAGTAATATTTAGATGCAAACATCATGTTATGGTTTAGTACTAATGGTTTACTACTAATAAAATAATTAAGAAATAGTATTTTGTTATATATCATAATGCAGACACTTAAATTAATAGCTATAAGCTGTAACTGATCTGATCTAACATTGCGAATGCAATATATATATGTATATATTTACAGAAATTCTTTTCTGTAAATATCAGCTCTTTACTTTCTGTAAATATCAGCTCTTTATTACCTTTAGTACTTCTTACTTTTTTAATTTATCCCCTACCCTATTTATTGTTTAGTGTCATTTTTCCTTTAGTTTAAGAATGTGTTCTGTGTTTTTTGTTACTTGTCATGCGTGTTGCTCTCACCAAGACAAATTCCTTGTATGTGCAACATACTTGGTGAAATAAAGAGATTCTGATCCTGATTCTGATTCTGAAATAGCACCGCTGCCGTAGAAAGATTCCTCCAGAAACATGGCTGCTACTACATTTACATTTACGGCATTTAGCAGACGCTCTTATCCAGAGCGACTTACAAAGTGCTTTGCTATTTACCCAAGAAAAACCTCAGCTAGGTAGAATAGACTATTAATTCCAAAGATACCTCTAAGCTTAGACATTGCTAAACACAATACAATAGGGCGACCATAGAACTATTCGTGCAAGTACTCTCTGAAGAGGTGGGTCTTCAGTCTGCGTTTGAAGACACCCAGGGGAAGCTCGTTCCACCACTTTGATGCAGGACAGAAAAAAGCCTGGACGCTCATCTTCCGTGAATTTTGAGGGATGGCGGGTCGAGCCGAGCCGTACTTGAAGCTGGAAGGGCTCTTGGTGCGGATCGGCTTTTGACCATTGCCATCAGGTACGGAGGGGCTGGTCCGTTCTTGGCTTTGTAGGCCAGAGTCAGGGTATTGAATCTGATGCAGGCAGCAGCTACAGGAACTACTACTACTGTTAACTAGTCTTTAGCTACGCTATGTACGTTTTTTTCCCCCCTAGGTTTCTAGTGTCTTTTCCAGTGTCAGAGCCCCCATAAGCAAGTCTATTCAAGATGACTTACCAACTCTGCACGGTTGGAGACGAGCGTGTGATGGTTTAAGCGTGCAAGCGGGCCATAAGCTTCCAGTGTGCTGCATTAGTCATTCGAATCACGCTGGTTCAGAAACGGGGCTTAATTGAAATCCTTGTCTTAAAAAACACTCTGTATTTCATTAGCCACTTAAATGCACCCAAAACATTCCGAAATAGCGAACTCAGAGTGTGTCTCTAATTTCACAGCTGCTTGATGTGGTCTCTTGAGCGGTGTGAGGGCACGCGTGCAGTAGTGTGTGTGTGTGTGTGTGTATGGGCTTGTGTGTGTGTGTGTGTGTGTGTGTGTGTGTGTGTGTGTGTGTGTGTGCGCGTCTCGGTGGAATGGGAATGTAAATGAGAGAAGTATTGACTTTTTCTCCTGCGGAGGAGAGGTTAGTCATTTTGTAGCAGCTGCGTCTGGCAGTGTAGAGGAAGCAGGATGGACCCACCTCGCATAGAGAGAGGGACCGGTGGGGGGAGGCTTACACATATACAAGTCATAAGTATTCGGACAGGGAGACTTTTTTTTTTTTTTGTACACGGCCACCATTCAGTGGATCCAAAATGAAGTAATCGAGGAGTTTTTCTGTAGTCCCTCCATTTTTACAGACTCAAAAGTAATTGGACAAACTAACCTGATGAATATTTTTGCAGTCAGTGACTGGCTGGAGTCTGGAAACAGTACTGAACAGTAGGGAAGCCAAATTCCAAAGCAGCACCACATTATCTGTCAAACATGGCGGAGGTACTGTCATGGCATGGGCCTGTAGAACTGGATCACTGGTGTTTTTTTGTTTTTTTTTGATGATTTGACTGCTGATGGAAGTAGCTTCACTTTCTTCTCGTATTCAATCAAATGCTGCAGAACCGATAGGATAGCATGTCACAGTGCAGATTGAACAGGAACCTAAACATGCTTCAAAAGCAACCCAAAAGCTTCCAGAAACCCAGAATGAGCAGGAGTCCATATAGCGTATCTTTCTAGCTAATAGTTGAATACAGAATCTACACTACATGGGCTAAAGTATTGGGACACAGTTTATCCTGCTTTTATTGGAGGTGAATGTGTTTGTTTACAAACGTATATGGCTGTTAAAGCTCATTTTTTATCACTCTGGCAACAGTTATTATAGTTCATACCAGTGTTTGTGTGTGTTTGTGTTTTTGTGTGTACGTATAGGTATATGTATATAGTCCTTGTAGAGAAATGCTGCCGTTACAGTCTTTGTAGCAGATACACATGAATATGGAGTATGGAATGATGGTTGGTGCTCCATCCAATATTTTTGGGATCATTTGGGGTTAAGGTAGAGTGGTGATCATCCGACATCCTGACCTCACTAACGCTCTTTTCCCTGAATGCACTCTAATTCTCACAGCAGTGTGCCACAAGCTACCGCAACAGCCTTGATTTCAGAAGAACAGTGAATGAGCAGGTGTCCCAATACTTTTGTCTTTTTGTTTTTTCTGAAATCAAGGATATAAAAAAATGTTCATGCTGCTTTTGTTGAAGTAACTGTCTCTACTGTGAGGATTTGATTGATTTCAGCGACAAGAGCATTTGTGAGGTCAGGATGTTGCATGAATGAATCCCCACCCCACCACCTCATCCTCAACTCTCCTTCTCTACATGGACAAGACAAGCTGTGTGTGTGCACTCAGCACTTAAAGTGTAGCACTCATTTGAAGGGGTGTCCACAAATATATGGACACAGAAAAAGAGTGAGTGAGAAAAACAGAAGAAAAGACTGGCCGAGAGAGTGACGGGGAGAGAGAGAGAGACAGAGAGAGAGAGAGATGGAATAACACAAAGGAAAGGAAATATGGAGGGATGAAAAGTGAGGGACGAAAGAGAAGGGTCAGCAGTGGAAGTTCAGCAGTGGTCAGAGCGCAAGAGGCAGAGGGCAGAACTGGGTGAAGGATAAAGGATATATACAGTGGGGAGAACAAGTATTTGATACACTGCTGATTTTTCAGGTTTTCCCACTTGCAAAGCATGTAGAAGACTGTAATTTTTATCATTGCTTTTCTGCAAAGGGGACAGGACGACTGCACCGTATTGTGGGAAGGATGGATTGGGCCATGTATCGTGAGATTTTGGCCAACAACCTCCTTCCCTCAGTAAGAGCACTGAAGATGGGTCGTGGCTGGGTCTTCCAGCATGATATCGACCCAAAACACACAGCCAGGGCAACTAAAGAGTGGCTCCGTAGGAAACATCTTAAGGTCCTGGAGTGGCCTAGCCAGTCTCCAGACCTGAATCCAATAGAAAATCTTTGGAGGGAGCTTAAAGTCCGTGTGGCCCAGCGACAGCCACGAAACCTGAAGGCTCTGGAGGAGATCTGTATGGAGGAGTGGGCCAAAATCCCTGCTGCAGTGTGTGCAAACCTTGTCAAGAACTACAGGAAACGTCTCATCTCTGTAATTGCAAACAAAGGTTTCTGTACCAAATATTAAGTTTCTTTTTCTGGTGTATCAAATACTTATTTCCCACAATAAAATGGAAATTAATTATTTAAAAATCATACAATGTATTTTTCTGGATTTTTGTTTTAGATTCCATCACTCACAGTTGAAGAGTACCTATGATAAAAATTACAGTCTTCTACATGCTTTGCAAGTGGGAAAACCTGAAAAATCAGCAGTGTATCAAATACTTGTTCTCCCCACTGTATACACACACACACACACACACACACACTCTCACTCTTTCTCTCACACACACACAGACACTCTCTCACACACACAGCACAGCAGTGGTTTCTTTTTTTTTGTCAAAGTCAAATGCCACTGGTCGCTGTGACAACATGCAAATGAGATGCAAACGAGCGGAACCTTTGGTGGAGGGTTGGTTGTCAGGGCAACGTTGTCATGGCGACCCCCCCAGTGATGCGCGACGAAGGAAGACGAGCGACTGCGAGGGTCGAAGCGAGGGATATTAAAAGGAAGTGTAGGGTCCGGAGGAGGAGATGGTGGACAGGGCGAGGGAGCGTGTGTGTGTGTGTGTGTGTGTGTGTGTGTGTGTGTGTGTGTGTGTGTGTGTGTGTGTGTGTGTGTGTGTGTGTGTGTGTGTGTGTGTATATATAGAGCGAGAGCGAGAGAGAGTGCTTATGGGTGGAAACACCAGTAATGAGAGAGAAGAGAGGGATCAGTAGATAGAAGAAACAGATGGATTCATGATTCAAGCCTCATGATTCAGGATAACTTTATAGGCCCTGTGGACGAGGATTCAAGATTTGTGATTCACAAGGACTTTATTTATTATAACAAAACTATACAAAAGATTGTGATTTATGTTGTGATTCAAACTTGTGACCATGTGCAACAAGTCTATACAGAGTTCAGGATCCCATTTGGGCAGTGGTGGCTCAGCGGTTAGAGCTCCGGGTTATTGATGACAGGGCTGTGGGTTCGATACCCGGGCTCGGCGAGCTGCCACCTTCACCCTCTCTGCTCCCCGGGCGCTGGAGTTGGCTGCCCACCGCTCTGGGTGTGTGTGTGTGCTCTCTGCCCCTAGTTCACAAGTGTGTGTGTGTGTGTGTGTGTGTGTGTCCCTACCACAGATGGGTCAAATGCGATACGTGCACCTTTACTTTTTACCATTTGAGTCAGTTGACTCAAGATTCATGATTCACAATTTATGACTCAAGGCTTTTGGCTGACCCTGTGTGACTTTTGACCATGTGCAACAAGTGCATAAAAGATTCAGACTTTGTGATTCACAGTTCAGCTTCAGACTCCTGATAGAAGATTCAAATGTTGTTATTCATAGCAACCTCACTGGTTATGTGCAGGAAATGAATACAAGATTCAGGATTCATGATTCAGGATTCATGACTTGGGTTTTGGTGTCAACAGGACTTTCATTTTAACTACAATTCAACGTCTGTGGGAGTCCAACATCTTTCTGATGTCAAATTGACATCCGGTGCTTGCTGGGTTGACATGGAAAAACCTCGTCTGTTGCGTGGCTGACTTTCTTTTAAACACTTACGAGTGTCCAAAACATCCAGAGTACCCTGGCTCTGACTGAAAGCGTTAGCTGCTCGAGCTGTAAGAAAGACACTGCGGCATTATGGGAAATGTAGTGTCTTTAGTGAATTTGCTCGGCGTGTTCCGTAGTTCTGCTTAGCAATCCAGGCTAGAATTGTCACTTTACCGGCCTGACCAACATTTTACCCCAGTAAAGGGGGGGGGGGGGGGGGTTGCTGGGAGCTAATGACGCCCCTGGAGTCGTGGTACAGAGGAACGCAGCAAAACACCTTATTAAATGACCTGCTATCAGAAACCAGCGGAAGCGAGAACTCAGAAATGTGAAAAGGTTCAATGACTGCGGTTCAGTTCACACCATAGGACAAACACAGACCGTCTGACAGCATTTATAGAGGCAGCGTTCGCACCGCGAGAGCAAACACTTGAGAAGCAGCATGACATAAACTAGAGAACCGGACGCTAAATAGCAGAGCGTAAACGCCAGCTCTTGACTGGCTTTAGTGTTTCCAGTCAGGGCCTAGCGCTAACCATAGAGGAGCAGAGCAACGAGAACAAGAGAGCAGAGCACTGAAAGAGAGAGACTAGAGTATGAAGAGAGGGCTGGAGAGAGAGTGTGTGTGTGTGTGTGTGTGTGTGTGTGCGAGGAGCTACGCGTGGCGTGAGACATCGAACAAGGGAGAGGTTTATTGGACACGGAGGGAAAGTGCCATGCACAGACTTGAAAAGGCAGCAGCCGCCACTGAGTGCAGATTACGAGAGGAGAAGAGAGAGAGCGAGAAGAAACAAAGGGAAAGAAAGATGAGCGTGAAGAGCCTGTGTGCAGGGTCTGAGGAGCCGAGGAGAGAGAGGGCGAGAGAGAGCGAGAGAGAGAGTATACAGATTGCTCGCAGCAAGAGACATTCCCTTTCCATATCAAGGTGTGGGCATGTATCCTCACCATCCTGCTGGTGCCTCCTGCCCCATACACAAAGGCACAAACCTCATCTCCAAGACGGCAACTTTACAGGACAAGGGAAAAACCTGCTAAGCTTTCAATGGTAGTCAATGGAAAAAGAGGTCATTCCACGTCATTTAGGAGCATTCCTATTGGTCCGTTCGTCATGACATTTAGACACAGAGTAAAGAACAACTGCCAGATTGAGATTATGTCGAAAAGTGAACATGGCACTAAGCGGACAAAAGTATTGGGACACCTGCTCATTCGTCGTTTCGTCATTCGTCATCATCCCCAGCTACTCGGCTCATTCCAAAAGCATCTTTCTACCCCTAGATTTCTAGCCCACGCCTGGCGTTAGGCATGGTGCCAATAGGTTTATGCTTATCTGCCAGTATTTTGCTGTGAAGTCAGTTTTGGTCCTGAAAGTATAGCAAAACGAACACACGTCACACAGCAGCAACTCACTTCTGCTGCTGCTGCCAAAGCTGAAACTTAGCTGTTATTACCAGTAGATCATAACACACAATTTTTTTTCCCTTGATGCAAAAGATCAACTGCAGTGAAGATAAATTGGCTGTGATATCTGTCTCACACACACGCGCACACACACCGACTCTACTGTTGGTTGCTGAAGTCCAGCTGAGAGCGCACGGCAGCACCCGACAGGCCATGCTGACCACACATCAACTGACCGCTGCCTCATCTGCTGGACACTCGGACACTCTCTCTGGGTCTACTGTTGTTGTTTTTTGTTTTTTCTTCCTTTCAGTCCCTCATTGTGCCAGAAAACAAGTAGGATATTCAATCTGTTAGAGCAGAGTGATTATTAACAAACAAAAATGTATTTCTTTTATTTATTATTATTTGTTTATTTATTTATTTATTTTTCATATTTTTACCCTTATTTTTTACCCCAATTTGGATCGCCAGTTACCCTACCCATACATATTCTCCCCCTGACCACATAAAACACTCCCGATATAGTGCGTTTTTTTCCGGCACAGGGCAACCGGGACTCTCGGAGGAAAGCTCTGATACATCAGCCAACAGATGCCAGTGCTGGCCAGCATTGCACTGAAGTGATGTGGGGAGAAAGTGCCAACTACCCACCCTGGAGAGAGCAAGGCCAGTTGTGCTCTCTTAGACACCGGCTGCCGATGGCTAGCAGTGTGACCGGGATTCGAACTAGTAATCCTCTGCTCATTATGACCGGACCTTATTCTACTGGACCACTCGTATTCTCTACTCTCTAAAACCATCAGTGAATGTAAATGTCTTTGATGGGAAATGGTGATGGTAAAATGGGGGCAAATCTGGAATAAAAAGGAGTCTTCTGTAGGGACTATTTTGCCTTATAATACCGTATCTCTCCACCATGGATGGATTAAAAAAATTGGACGGGCCTTTTTAGTAAATCTCCTACAGCAGGCGATGTGTTCTTAACCATTTCATAATGTCCTGTGGGTCTTTTGAGGCTTTAGGAGTCTGATTTCTGCCACCAGAACCGTGATAAATTCTAGCCCTATAAGGTCTCTAAAACCGCTTGAAGACCAGAAAGAGATCACAAAGCCCGGTTTCCCTCCCTAACCTTTAGACCATGGCTAGCTCTAGTTCTCTTTACATATTCCAGCCTGGAACTTCAGGGTCAGAGTGCAGGGTCAGCCATGCTACGGTGCTTCTGGAGCAGAGAGGTATCAGAGAGCATCAAACCCACAATCTGACCTACTGCTAACTTCTCATCACATAAATGAGGCCCATGAAAGTCTTATGAACAGCAACTGTAGATATCTGTGAAAGGCCTATAGGTATGAATAACCTGTACATTTCCAATACAGCACCTGTCCCAATGAGTTGTCCCAGCATTTTTCGTAATCTGGCAAACCTGCAACAGAGACGCTGGGAAATGTACCATAGCTTAATGGCTTATTAATGCCAGTATTCAATTTTAATTAGCTCTGACTCATAGCTCATTAAAACATGCACAGAATTTCAGTTAAAAGTTGAGATTCTGAACTTTCAAACTTTCAAGCTTTCTTAAAGGTGAAATTTGGGCAAATAAGACGAGGCTTGTCGCAGTTAACTACACAAAATCATTGTGTATCAGTAAAAACTGCTGTCAAAACCTCCAGGCAAAGACCAGGGCTTCTGGAACAATGTGTCTTGGGTAGATGAATAAGAAGTTATTTGGATAACTGAAGTAACTGAAGACAAATGCAAACACAGCGCTTGAGCACAAGAACGTCAAACCAACTGTGAAGGACGGAGGTGGAAATGTCATGGTTTGGGCTGCCTTCTTTGCTGGCCAGCTCTTCATCACAGAATCCGCTATGAATTCTTCATTGAAGCAAAGGGGGACCTGAGAAAGAAAATGTGAGACCATCTGTGCAGAAACTGAAGTGAAAGTAGAAGTGGGCCATGCAACATGACGATAACCCTAACCGATCCTGTAAAAGTAATGGCTCAAGAGAAAGAAATGGAGAGTTTAGGAATGCTCGAGTCAATGCCCAGATCTAAATCTTCTTGAGAGTTAGACTGTGGGGTGATTTAAAGGAGGTTGTACATGCTACATTCTCCCAGTCAATGCAAGATTGGTAGACAACAAAAAACAAACACATCGATCTGTCACTTTTCTTTCACCTCTTTTGTCCTTTCGATCTCCTCCTTTGTCTTCATTCATTTGCGGTTCCACTCTGCTGCTGCAGAACTGAACCGGACCCTTGGCTGACTGTTAGGTTAGAGGCTTAATCAGGCAGCACCTCTATCTCTCTCTATATATCTCGATCTCTCGCTCTCACTCATCCTCTCAAGTACCTGGGAGCGTCCCTCTGGTAGGCCGGGCTGCTGTTGCTGCTGTTGTTTGTTGGGCCTCCCTAATTTAGCCGAGTCCTCTGCAGTTCCATTCCTCTGGCTTAGCCTGACTAGCCTGCTAATTAACTTCAACTTGTGCCACTACAGTAACAGTCAAAAGTCTAAACACTAATTAAACGTGACGGGGTTAAGTGTGAACACAAGCGGGGCTCGAAGCTGATGCATTACCGGTGTAAGGAAACGAAACTTAATGCATATATTTACGTCTTGTGTGCATATCCCTAACTTAGCATCGATGGTGGCGATCATTGCTCGGCAGATACTCTGTATCTAACTTGATAGGATAGGACCGGGGGCAAAGTAACCTGATCGGGACGTCCTTAATTGGCCTGTTGGAGCTATGGCTTGTTCACAGTTAAAAACACTCTGATTTTGAGAGCACAAAGTTGAGTGTTTTTGACTGAGGACGTCCCAACCAGGTTTTTTGACCTGGTTCCAATCCTAGAGGTCACTTGATTCCGATACCGAGTATCAGCCGAGACGGATCTAAACGGATCTGTTTGTATAAATAATACAGCCACACAGTTTAGATCAGATGAGCTGCTGATTAATACATTCAGTAAAATCCCTTTATTTTGCAGTATCAGTTTCTATAATGAGACATTCTGGACTGATTGATTTGGTTTTATAGTATGTTTAATATCTGACTCTCCTCCCTGACCAATCAGCTCCCAGCTCCTTTACAACACTGCAGTCAGGTCACTTCCTGATATCTGTTGTTGTTGGTCTACCGGTTTGAAATAACTGGTTTATAGTGGGTTAATGTGCTGTGATTAGGGTTTCTATAGCCTGTGTGTGTATTAGCATTAGCCTTAGCCTTCACGCCTCTGTTCTGAAATACACTCTTCAGCGCTGGTATAAAAACAGAGAAAGGCATGCGGTTCTCCCGCTGGTAAAACGGAGCGTTTCAGTAACAGCTTTATAAAGTTTCAGATATTATGGTCTGTTTTCCTGTTCCACTGTAAAATAGCTCTCTCCACACTGCAGACTCCTCGCTCATTTATTTACCTTCTGAGAACGTCCGCACTGCTGCCGCCGACTGGCCTATAAGGTTCATTTATTGCTTCCTGTGGCCACCAGATGGTGCTATAAACATTGTGGCTAAATAAAGACTTGGACCTGATACCCAAATCGTTCATACATGCTTGGATTTCCCCCGATCCACTGGATCGGATCAGGATGTAGGACCAGGATCAGGCCGAGAACAGAAAGTTTGTCCAGGGTTGCCTAAACGTTAGCATACCACTGCACACCAGAAATGCATTGGATTGCAATTGAATGGCTGTTAAAGGTTAAATGTCTGTGTGGTTTCCAGAGACAATAGTGTGGGGGCGGGGCCTAGCGAGACTAGTGTGTGGGAGTGTGAAGAGTGGTGTGGGTTTGGTAAGGAGAAGAGTCCAGTGTGAGATGTGTTTGAGCACAATGTCGTCAGTGTGCTTTGAGCGACAGCGGGGGCAGAGACGGGCATCACGGCGACAGAGTGACCGCCGGAGCAGCTACAGTGGTCATTTATCCTACACCCAGCCAGCACGGAGACGGAGACGGAGACAGAATGACAGAGAGAGGCATGGAAAAAAAGAGAGAGAGAGCGTAGGCTTGAAGTAATGCCAAGAATGTGTATGGAAGGGTATGGAAATGTGTGTGTGTGTGTGTGTGTGTTTTGTGTATGTGTCTATATTTGTGTATGGAGCTTCTTTTTTATGTGTGTGCGTGTGTGTGCTGGGAGGCTACACAACAATAAGAGCAATTTTGACAGGACTGCAGTGACATTATAAGCGCGCTGCTTGTCAGCGGAGTGAATTGAATAAAACACACGCACACACACAAACACTCAGAGGCGAGCACACACTCAGTTATCATCTTCTTTTGTCTGTGAGCGGACAGTAACTCGAGTGTAAGCCGCAAAAGGACATGTAATGTGCTTCCCCATAGACTTCCATTCAAAATGGATCTCCTCTTTCTCCTCTTCCAGTTCTCTCAGACTTTCACTTTAACACACACACACACACACGGTCATTTGAGAACGGTGGCAATGGCTTGATGAAAACATGCGGCGGTGCAGCTCTTCAAAGACTGGAATGAGGGAATAGGGGAATTCAGAATGGGCTTTGCTCAAATAGCCTCAATTTACCTCTCTTTCTCTGCACTTTGCCGGTTTCCTCCCTTTCTCCCTGAGGATCCTGCCTGTTGTCCCTCTCTTGCTCTCGCTCTCGCTCTCTCTCTCCTCCTCCTCTCGCTCGCTCTCTGCGCGACTGCAGTGTCATTATGGAGAATCAGCGGTCAGATTTGGCCTGAAGGGATTTAACAGCATGGTCTCAGGAACCTGCTGCATTGTGATGCTGGCCAGGACCCTGGACAGCGACGGTACAAAACCCACCTTAGCTATCTAGACTTTGGAAAGCGGTGGACGTGGGAGAGCCTGGCATCTCCGACTTGCTCATTACTCTCAGAATGGAAACTTTGCAAACGTTTAGGCTTGTGTTGATATTCGCTTCCGAGATATAGAGGCGTTCGAAGGTGGGTGCAGCCTAACCGGGAATTCCACTCCTGGAGGGCTGGATTCATGGGCAGTTTTTTTTTTTTTCTGATTCAGGGAAATCAGCAAACTGTGCTTGACTCCCGCCTTCTTGCCCACCATGATTTTAGAGGCTTTTTTGAGGAGCTTGTTTGAAGCTCTTCAGCTGTCCGGGCCCATTCACCACCACCACTGTGAACCAGTCTCACTCTGAGCTTCTCTAGAATAGAGCGCTTCACACCAAAGCACTGGGAAGTACTTTGTTTACATCCATTTACTCAAAATCCCACCTCTCCTGCCACTCGCGGGATTCACATCGATTGAGGCTTCCCGATGGCCGGGAATCATCTATAATATCTCAGAAATCGGGATGTTGAATATCAGTCTCTCTCTCCTGTCTCGTTCATAGTGCATCAGTTCAGTTTAGTTCTGCAACTCTGTGACTATTAAACAGGCTCCTCCCCCTGTCTGTATTGCCCATGATGAGGTAAGTCTACCGGTGTCATTCTTCCACTGGTGTAATAATCTAATGTTCTATATGCTAGCTGCTAGCTCTGCTGCCGTATCAATGTCCGCCCTGACGTGGCCAAACTACCTGTGGGCTTGCTTAAAGCTTCCTTTACAGATTAGGGGTTGGGATTAGGGGCCTCTGCTCTGTCTGAGCCAACATGGAGGAAGCGCTGCTTGTTGTGGATTCAAAACAGGAGGTATTATACAGCTCTTTTCGTGCGGATTGCAAAAGGCAACACAAGCGAGAGGCGGCATGGTGCGCAGTCAGTAGGGAGGTGGGATTAGATGGTAATGATCTTTTTTCTAGTGGGGTTTTTAGTGTAGTTTTGAAAGGTAAGGTAAGGTTATTTGCAAATCACCTTTAATACACATTGGCAAAAAGTATTTTAAAAAAAAGCATAATAAATGAAATAAATAAATAAATAATAATAATAATGATATTGACGATATAATATAATATAATAATAATATGCTCTCCTACTAGATAGCAACCGTAAGAGTGCAAAATTTAGCCCTAATAAAAGTAAGACCAGCCTCTAAACTGTTGATCAGTGCTTGGGATTTCCAAGCTAGCATACGTCTGAAACCTCCAGGAGTTGATCTCTACGGCACTAGTAACTCCACCACGGACCCATTTCCGCCCGGTCTAACCGTGGCTTTAGGTCAGAATCCTCAGCAGTGATTCAGAGATGCGTTAGGAACTGCGTCCAGAACCATTGTGTGTTCTACCTTTCTATGACGTAGCTTTCAGGGGCGTTATAATCTTTTCAGGTTCTGGGTCCGTTCTCCACCACTGCAAACAATTCGGACTCTCTAGAATGGAGCGTTTCACACCAAGTCGAACACAAATGACTTTGTTTACATCTGTTTACCATTTCCTTTTGCAGGCAATGTGACAATTGCTGGTTTTCTTTTAATACATGCCTAACCTGAATGCAGCGGAAGACCTAAGGTACTGTTGGGTGGGCTTTTCTGCAAATTTTCTGTTTTTTTTTTTTTTTTTTTTGTATTGTTTGAAATATCCCCCAGTATCCACCCCACTCCTCGGTGTGGTGGTGCATTTCAAAATATGAAAAAATATTATTATTATTATTACAATGTTATATTATTATACTATTTTAGATATTATAAAACAGTATACACAATTAATCAAATAACAATTAAACAGGGTCACTGGGACCAAGTAAATAAACTGAAGGGGGAAATAATAAGTAAAGCAGAATACATCTAAGATGCAAGCAGCAGGGATTTCACAGAGTGAATTGCTATCTCCCAAGGCTTAATAGTATCCGGTCTCGATCCATGCATACAAGCAACTGAGAGTGTAAGCGAGATAATGTCCAAGAAAGCGAGTAGCCACTGCCTTCTTGTAATTGAGTGCGGAGGATTCCATCGATTAACCAGTAGCTTCTTTGCAGCAGTTGGGGCGCAGAGCAGCACTCGCTTCTGTTGCAGATTAATAACAAATAAAACAGTCAAACCGAAGCTGAGCACGGGACTGGTCTGGTCAACGAAACATTGTGAGATCGTTCAGCAAAGCTGATGCCAGAATTGAGGAACAGTCGGGCAGAACCAGAAGTAGAACGTAAAAGTGCCATACAAGTCCTCTGAGTAGCAAAGCTTGCAGGTGGCTTTTTTACCACTGGATTTGTGAGAGTGCTTTTGACATTCTAGGCTAGTTTTGCAACAGTTTTGCACTGTAATGCTCCGTCGGCAGACCAGTTGCCCTTGACCTCTTAATTTCGCTTCAAAACCCACCTTTGAAAGGAAGAAAACCACAAAAGGAACCACCAGCTCCACAGAGTTTGCAAATTATTATGCGCCGTTGTGCTTTGTTGTGTTGTTTGGTAGATGCATTGAGAGTGCATTTAATTATTTACAGTATATTAATGTGACATGCTGTGACATATCGGTTGCAAATACGCTCTTAGACTAGCTTTATTGTTTACACTTTCCTAAATCCACAATCCAACTCAAAGCCTTGCATTTCTTTTTTTTTTTTTCCTTTGTTTTTTGGGGGGTTTAGGTTTTGTATTCTACATCTTCCTTGTCGTTTCGTCCCCTGAGGACCCCTTACTACGTTTGTGTGGGCTTCTGCACCAAAAACAATCACTTATTTTTCCATAGCCACACATTTTCTAACCTCAGTTCTTTCTTTCGATTTAAATAGTCTGTAGGATTTTATGTGTTTCTGTACCTTTAAGACTGAAGTATGTAAGTTGTAAGTATGTCAGTTGCACTCACTGGCCGTCCCGTAGTGGGCCTCAATCAGCAGTTTGAAAAAGCAGGCTTAAGCACTCTGGATCACTTAAGCTGGAGTGGGCGGGG
This sequence comes from Salminus brasiliensis, assembly GCF_030463535.1. Lineage (NCBI taxonomy): Eukaryota > Metazoa > Chordata > Actinopteri > Characiformes > Bryconidae > Salminus > Salminus brasiliensis. The sequence continues at coordinate 41,161,688 of NC_132882.1, forward strand.
CTAAACCGGCAGCTGTATGTATGTAAATGTGTTTCAGAACGGGCTGTTTTTGCAGAGGAATGGACTAGCATATTGAGCAGCATTACGTACTACGCCCATGTTCACGTACTGAGTCAAAATTTTCAATTTATTATGAAACAGTGGGAAAAGTCAGGTTTCCATAATAGCAGCCCTTCAAAAGTGGGTGTGGCCTTTTTCTCTAAGAGCATGGCTACCTTACTAGCTTATGAACCGTTGATTAAATGCATTAAACAGTCGTTGGTTTAGTTTGTGCTTTTGTTGACCGTAAGCCTTTGGATACGGTTGGATGGGATGGCCTAAACATCTAGCGGTTGATCTGAGAGCATATTTGTGACAATTTTGACATTTTGACAACCTCACATTTTATTTTGTTAGAACATCAGCCTTGAAAGAAGACGATAAAGCTTTTAGTTTCGGCGCTGTTACGAGGCGTTTCCAGAAAACTGCATAATGGCTTGTTTGGCTGAGAGAATCTAAACGTTTGCTTCATAAACGGCTCCATAAAGTTTGGACATTTTAATGCGCTACTGTACTTTGTTGGGCTTCTTGTTTTCCCCTGAGGTCCCCTTATTACATTTGTGAGGTTTTATGTACCAAAAATAATCGTCACTCACTTTAGTGTGACTGTTTTTACTAGGTCTTAGAGTTCAACAGTCCGTTCAGGGGGATTTGGTGTGATGCTAAATATGCAAATGTGCTGTTTTTCTGTGACATCACAACCAAAATGGTACGTAGAAAACGGGCTGTTTGCCGGATCGCCTAGCAGGCCGGCCTAGAGGAGGCAATTTCGCTTACTGACTGGCTTACCGAGTGATTGACTGATGGACTTGCGCAATAACTGCCTCTTGTTTGCCCGGAAGACATTTTCTTGTACCTCTTGTAAGGTCTGAGGACAAGTATCTGTGCTGCCAAGAGGAAAGGTTGTGTCTGCTTAAAGTTTATTGAATATTATTTATACCTAAATATTATTATGAAAGGAAGTGGTACTGCAAGGCCGTCAACCTCGGCCAGCATCACTACCATGGCGACCTTGCCCATCATTCCGACCACGTTGACTGACAGCCTTGCCCAGCATCGCTGCTGTGGCGTTACCAACGCTACCACAACCTCGCCCAGCATCTCTATTGCAGCACTATTATCACTGTCCATGGCGTTAGCATCAGTACCGCATCGACTGCCGGCCTCATCCAGCATCACTGCTGCGGCATTAGCATTGCTACCGCATTGACCACTGGCCCCAGCATCCACCATCCCCTCACCACCTCAGAAGACCTGCCTGATGTTTAGGAGATGTTCTGACACATTCTTCTAGCCATCACGGCTTGTTTCTTGTGATGGCTAGAAGACTGGGTCAGAACATCTCCAAAACATCAGGCAGGGCTTGTGAGGTGTGTTGCCAGAATTCAGTGGCCAGTACCTACTAAAAATGGCCACTCCAGAGACGGCCACTGATGCTCATTGATGCTCAGGAAGGCCCCACCTCACAACTTGCAGGACTTCAAGGATCTCCTGCTAACGTCTTGGTGCCAGAGACCACAGGACACCCTCTTCAGTGCCTCGACGGGTCAGAGCTCAGAGCTGCTTCTGTGGCACAAGGGAGACCTACACAGTATTAGGCAGGTGGTTTGAATAATATGGCTGTTCCTGAAGTGATGCCGTATCACTTTAGAAGCTCTGCAGGTTGATTACTGCATTCATGCTTTGGGGGAACCGTGTCACTGGAATAATGTAAGGTGTATCCTGTTTGGCGAATGTGTCACACTCTCCCAGCTGCTCGCTCTCTCTCTCTCTCTCTCTCTGTCCTCTGCCTGAACTCACAACATAGCCACCACCCAACACCTCAGCCATACTAATGACAGCGAGGTAGAGGGAGAGTGTGGGAGAGAGCGTGAAGAATAGAGAGAGAAATGGGTTTGACACTCTGCCTGGGCTGCTGTATTTTCCCATCATTGTGGAAGGTCTCCGGGGAGCGGCTCACCAGATTGGCCGGAGCCGCGGGCAGGAGGCCTGCTGATTGGCCGTTGCTCAGCGACAGGGCCGCCAGGTAGCAAATGATATTACGGAGTTATGGGCGATGTGATTGATGTGGCCGGTGCCCAGCTGCGCGAGAGAGAGACAGAAATAGATGGAGGCAAAAAGAAGGCCGGTGGTGCCTGGTTCAAATCACCAGATTGTAGCTTACAGTTGTTCCAAAACAGAGCTCTGACTTTCCTCAATTCAGATGTGTACAGGTATGTGTCCAGCTTCAATGAAATATACACTCTTAAAATAAAGCTGCTTCAGATGGTTCCTTGAGGGATGCCATAGAGGAACCACTTCTGCTTCTATAAAGAACAGTCTAATGGGCTACAGGGGATTCAGTGGCAGAATCCGAGAGAGCCCCATTGGCGTTGCTGTCTACAGGTGGGTAGATGCCTCTCTCCCCCCTCATTGCTCTAAAAGGCGTCTGTTATCTGGTGCAGTGGAGCTGGGCACTAGTGCTTTCCTCCAAGCGTGTCGGCTGCATTCAGAGGGGCCAAAAAACCGGCGAAGAACCTTAACATCCAGTGAAGCCTCCTTAGACTCAAACATCTCTTCTCTGAACATGGCCTGCAAGTTGTGAGGTAAGGTCTTCAATGAATCCCATCAATGAACCTTTTTGCGCCCTTGACCCAGTTGCCAGTTCACCAGTTGTCCAACCTTGGACAACACTTTTCGTAGGTACGAACCACTGCCTACCTGGAACACCCCACAAGACCTGCCTGACATTTTGGAGAACCATCTAAAGCACCTTTATTTTCATGAGTGCAGGACCTTACACTGTTACAGGGGGAAAAAAAGCCAAGGAATCACCTACTGTTGAGTTTTTAAAGAGGCTTTCCTTTATTCAGCCCTGGGAGAGTTCTCTTACAGCGAGTAGCCTCATCGATCTTTCACCAGACATCAGATTATATAGGCCTTTCTTAAGCAACAGATCAAAGAGGCCCTATTAAGCTTGTGGTGTAAAACCTTTCCAAATATGGATGTCATATTACAATGTACTACATCTGTACGTTCTTAAAACAGACAAAAATCTGATCAGCCATAACATTAAAACCACTGACTGCTGCAGTGAAGAGCATTGATAATCTGGTTACAGTTGCACATGTCTTGGAACTTGGATCTTCCTGAACCATTCTGTGCATTGGGCGGGCAGTTGTCTCCAGCAAAATCAATCACTTGACATAAGTTCGGCCTTGTCCCAATTGATTAACAACTGAGTGCTGGTAGATTTTCGATAAAGATTCAAGAAATGTTGTCCAGGGGCGGCCGCGTTTCCATTTCCCACTTGATGGCGTCCACATAGGTTTCTTCTCTCCGTTTCCATAGCACTATGTTTTTACACCCAACTGTTATGTCCTCCTTCTCATCCGGGCTTGGGACCGGCAATGGTGGAGAACACCTGCCAACGCAGCAGGTGAGCAGCCGGTTCTTGATGTTGGCGTGTTGGAAGCAGGACAAATGAGCAAGGGTAAGAATCTGAGCCACAGATTTAGGGCATTTCCAAAACATCAGGCAGGTCTTGCTTGTGGGGGCATTTCCTGGTATGCAGTAGTCAGTACAGCGAACCATGAACTGGTGACAGGGTCATGGGATTCCGTTGCTCAATAATGAGGTCCATAGAGGTCCACCCCCCCCTCACAACTTACAGGATCCTAAAGGATCTGTTGCTAACGTCATGGATGGTGCCATATACCAGTCCACGTCTGAACGGATCAGAGATGTTTTGGTGGCACGAGGGGGACCTACATACACACTTTTAGGCACGCAGGCAGGTGGTTGTAATGTTATGGCTGCTCTGGATGCATTTATTGAGTAAGTTGTTTGTTCATGTATAAATAGTAAGTATGGGACTTTGGTTAGGGTGTAAATTCCTTAAATGCGGTTATACAAGTCTACCTACCACCCTGTTACATTGCCCAGGAATGAATCAAGCAGTTTTCTTTCTTTTATGGTGGGCTCATGAATAATTTGCCCAGCTCTGAACTGATTGGCTGGTCACAGAAGCCACATAGCATAGCTTTGTTTTTGGAACTGGAACAGGCACTGGCACCGGTCGGAAACACTCCTTAGAACTTCAGCGTGAGTGGGTGGGGCTAAACGTCTGTAGGCCGAATGCGTGGACGTCACAAAAACAGTTGAAAATGGTCTGTTTTTACAGCATAGTGTTCGGATATGTGCTGCATGGCTAAGAGAGTGAATTGTACAGTACACTGTTTACATACCACTTAACAATCCCTCTATTAAAATAAGCCCTGATAGGAAAAGCATTTAGGTTCAGTACACTGGGGAAAAAAAGGAATACTGGAGAAGTCGTCAATCTGAAATCAGCAATGCTTTGGTGAAGGACGCTTCTTTCTTTTATGTGAAATGTTGTTTTCCCTTCCTTACTTTCATAAACCCTGTAAAGCTGCTTAAATAAAAAGCATGCGATTGCATGTGTGTGTTTTGGAAGTAGCTAATGAGTCTTATGAAGAGTGCATTGAAAGCAGCACACAGGAAACTCTCTTTGCAGCTCAGGCAGACGGAAGATGACAAGAAGTGAAGCTCTGCCAGTACGCTCTTTATATTCCCACCAGCACCTGGACTGTGATATAGAGAGCTGTAGTTAAGAGGCCAGTGTATTATTTATCAAAGGGCAGTAAACTCAGTTCACCTGGCACTGACAGGTCAGTAGACATGGTCGTACTGAGGGAATGAGAGAGGCATGTTGGCAGGGAGTCTGCGCTGCCTTGTATATTCGGTGGGGAACCGGGATTATTACCGCTAGGCCTTTAGTTTCGGTCCCACCTATATAGTTTATACTAGGACGTTCCATTAAAACCTTTGGTCCTTTTTACTATTTTTTAAACATCTGGACATTTGCTATTTACGTAAACATAAATATATCACATAAACATTCAATCATTTAAAAATAAAAATTATTTGTAAAATTGTAATAATTGCAGTTAATAATAAAAAAAATATTTTCAGGTGATGTAAAAGTTAGGACACCCTCACATTTATTACTACTTCATGTGGCTAAAATTACAATAAGGTGTGTTCTGGGTTTGCCATCAGCAGCCAGAGTCAGAGAGAGCACAATTGTCCTTATTAGTCTTTACCCTTATAGTGTTGGGGGCGTTGATAATCCTTGGGGGGTGGGGGGGGCACATGAATTAGGATTGGGTAATTGTCCTTGAAATAAATTTGATATTTATTTATTAATTTATTAATTTATTTATTATATGCTCTAAGAAAGGACCGTGTGTCGTGAACTGGCGACAGGGTCATGGGATTCCAAAGCTCATTAATGAAGTCCCTGGAGGTCCCCCCTCGCAATTTACAGGACCTAAAGGATCTGCCGCTAGTGTCAGGGACGGTGCCAGATATCACAGGACACCTTCAGAAGTCCATGAGGGGGGACTTACATACTCTTAGGCGGGCCGGCAGGTGATGGTAATGTTATGGCTGCTTGATGTATGTCTAAGTGAATGTAGTCCAAAATGACTAGTACTCTCACAAGTGTCTTCTGAGGTACATATGCAGTGTTGGTGATGATTTCTCAGGGGAGCATGGCATTGACCATGGCATTGACCATTAACCAGCCTGTAAACCAACCTTCTGTGAGGGAGCTTTTAGAGAATTTCACACGAAAGCCATTCCGGATGACTTCTGTTAAGTTTTGGTTGTGTGGAGAAATGTTGGGAAGTTGTTGCAATTCCCAAATTCCCATTTAAGGTGAAATAAGTGCATGAGGGTGGAGGAAATCAGTGCTCTGATGCTTAAAAGGCCTTACGTTTTGTGTTATTTTCAATGCCATTGGAAATCAGTCTGAAATGTGAGCGGGGCTGACTTCCAAGTGGATATACCCCCTGGTGTGTGCGGCGTGATTGACGCCTCCCTGTCCTGATTGGCTGGATGTTAGTAGTTTGCTTTGTCTTTGCTCCTATTTATAGACCATGCAGCAGCTACAGAGACGGGATTCCTTCCTCTGAGAAGTATTTTATTGACAGCTGCCAGAAAGTGTGGAGAACTTGGACAGATCTTACGAAAGCTGCTTCGACTCGAAATCACTGACCTCTGGTCAGACCCCTGGTTTCTGTGAATAGCTAGGCTTGTAGTTCTGTGAGATTCTTGGCTCATCTTGCTGCTCTGCTCTTTTGAGGTCTATCATCAGTCATTGATTTCAGTCATTAGGGTTACAGTCAGTGGCGTTGCAGTCATTGATTTTACAGTCAGTGGTGTTGCAGTCATTAGGGTTACAGTCAGTGGCGTTGCAGTCATTGATTTTACAGTCAGTGGTGTTGCAGTCATTAGGGTTACAGTCAGTGGTGTTGCAGTCATTAGGGTTACAGTCATTGGCAGTCGTCATTGATTTTACAGTCAGTGGCATTGTCGTCATTGATTTTACAGTCATTGGCAGTCGTCATTGATTTTACAGTCAGTGGCATTGTCGTCATTGATTTTACAGTCATTGGCGTTGCAGTCATTGATTTTTATGGCTGTTGGTGTTGCAGTCATTGCCATTCCAATTTTATTTGTAATTATTGTTTTAGTAAATATTGAAATAGAATAATATGAATGCAGTCTGTCCCAAATACAGTGTAACTTTGAGACTAAAGACAGCTTCTTTTTTTTGTTACGTGAGAACAATCCGAATGTCCCCGCAGCGTCAAAACAACTCTGTATCCCATCACCCCGGAGACATTCGGTCCCCTGGGCTCGCGCACACAGCTCCCTCACGCCAAACTCTCTGTGACTCATTACGATATCCAAAAATACCCACAATACCCGCTTTCTTCGATTCTCTCATTATAATTGGCGCAGAGATGCCAGGCTTGATACAGCTCATTCACACACACACACACACACACACACACACACACACACACAAACATACAAATACGTGCCCACACGCTTCACCTTGCGAGATGTTGATTTACATATTAGCGTGCGAATTCGCAGACAGCTGCGCGAGAGTTTCTTGAGAAGGTGATTAGGTCAACATTCAGGTGTACACACAGCAGCGGTGCCACTAGAAGCTCACACACACACACACACACACATATTGTTCAGTCTTTGCCTGAGGGTAGCAACTGAGCTGACATACAGTGTATTAATACAGTTTTAATATGGATTGAGCGAGTGAGAGAGAGAATAGAGATGGGAGAGGGAGAAACAGAGGGAGAGAGAGGGGGAATGAAAGCAGCCAAGCAAATCAAAGCGAAATTAAACGGATTTGCATATTTCAATGAACGCAGCGAGTAGGCCTTCTAATTATTTCATCTCACTCTCCTTCACAAACCCCCTCTTTTGCGTCCCCTTCTTTCCTCTGTCGGCTGCCAGGCTGTTTGCCTTCTAAAGATGTGTGTTTGGCACCGAAGTCTCTCTCAGTTTCCAACATTACCGCGCGACCCTCCGTCTCCTCTCTGCGTACATTAATACAGGCCATTTTCCTCCTCTCCGGAGTTTACTTCCTACTCTAGGTCTTATTCACATCCCACTCTAAGGCCTGTTAATGTGTTCGGTATACTGAGCCAGGTCCCATCTCTCTATTTTGTCGCCTGCCATCAGCAGCCGGAGCCAGAGGGAGCACAATTGGCCTCGCTGTCTCTGGGGGAAGTGGATGGCTCGCTCACTCTCCATTACTTCAGTGTGATGCTGGCCAGCAGTTGGGTACCCGGCGTTTTCCAGCTCTTAGCAATACTGTCGCCATATTCTACTAGCGCTCTAACGATTGCGATTGTGTTTTGCGAAGGTCAACCCACCTCTCCACACTCTGGTCACATGGCCAGTACATGCGTCTGCTAGCCGCTGCATCGGAGATGGGTACCCGGCGCTTGGTTGCCCAGTGATTGGCAGTTGCGTTGGCGGCATGTCAAAGAGGTGGTATCTGGTTGTGCTTGTGTCTGAGAAGGCCTTACCCTCCCAGTGTCTGAAGCATTACACATGATTGGAGGAGAGTTCTAGCGAGTGGGTTGGGAATTCGTGAATCCTTTGCTATTTGAAATGGTTCGCTAGCTAACGTCAGCCCTCAGCTTTTATACTAGCAGTGTTTCTGGAGTCAGCTGAAATCAAGAAAGATGCCATTTGGAAACCATATGACCATCCTGAGGTTGTTCAATGCGGTATGTAATAACAACTGCAGTCTATTTTTAACCCGCTGTAGTGAGAAAATGCTAATTACGTTTGATCTCTGCTCACTGTTCTGAATGTTGCGTAATACGTGACATAGTTACAGTGATAGTACAACCCAACTCCATATGCACATGCTCTCTCCCTCTCTTTCTCTCTTTTCTAAATACATTATGCATCCAATACTACCCAGACCCTCCTTCAGATTAGTGTTCAGCTCATCAGATTGGCTCGGCGGTCTAATGCACTACCACTATGGCCCGGGGGGTTGCAAGTTCAAATCCTGAGCTATGCCACTTCGCCATCAGCAGCCAGAGAATTGGCTGTGCTCTCCATGTGGGTAGATGGCACTCTCTCTCCCCCCTTATCACTCTTAAGTGATGATAGCCAGCACGCGTTTCTCTTAGCTGGTTCGGTGGAGCTGGCGACCCACAGATTTTCTCAGAACGTGCCTGCTGATGGAAAAGAGGTGGTGGCTGGCTTTGCGTGTCTCAGAGGAGACACGTGTTAGGTACTTACCCTCCTGGTTCTGAGAGCTACGAATGGTGGGTTAATTGGCAGTACTAAATTGGGAGACAACGGGGAAAATGGACAACAGATTTATGTTAAAAGAAACAAAAAGAAAAGCCCTGGATGCTCCAGAGTGGACGCATTGAATTTAAGGCAACTGTACCCAAAGCTAAGTTGGGTGTAAAGTGCCCTGCATTGGTCTGTGGAGCAGTGGAGCAGTGGAACCGCATTGTCTAGAGTAACAGAGCTAAGTCCAGTGCCATAACGAATCATTCAGCATCAGTACCTGGATTCACTAATGCGTTGAGTGCAATCAAATCCTCATAGTAGTTCCAGCATCTAGGGTAAAACCTTCCTTGAAGGGTAAGGGCGGGAGGGACTGTAATTACCCTTGATTTCCGAAGGGGCAATGGATAAGCAGGCATCCACAAACTTTTGGCCATATAATGAATGTAGACTAAATGTGTGTTAAAGGGTGCCCTCCAGCCGAAATGAAAAATATAAGCATCATTACATCTGTTGTAAGCATGCCAGCTCACGTCTCACAGCGGGCCGCGGTAGACTCCGGAGCCAGATTTCGCTGGTCTATTAGTATGAAAACACTTCTGATGGCACGTCTTGAAGATGAGGACATTTCTGAAGGACTTTGCAGTAGTCAGTTATTTACAGGACTGTTTTATGTGCACTGACAGACAGGCTTGTTGACAAAAGAATTGGGACACCTGCCGATTATCCCATAGAGGCAGCGCGTTATACCACTGAGCCACTCGTACCTCCTTATTCAGTGTGGATGGGCGGAGCAAGCCTGCTGTTAGGCTGACTAGGCGGATACAAGGAGCTCATTCCAGGAAAAGTAAACATTACAGGCCCTTAAAAAATATCATATTTTTCTCCTGCTCTTGTCTGTGGTGATTAGCGTTGTAGTCGTGCATAAGTGTGAATAATAAATGTATTTTAAATACCCCATTCCCCCCCCCCCTCTCTCTCTCTTTTCTCTCTCCAGTTCACTTTTGTGTGTGTAAAAGGTGTTATGTGCGTTAGGGTGTTAATTGGACTCTAAGGGCTGTTAATATTCTCCTCGCGCCGCTGCTCGTCAGTAAAGTGAGCTGGGAAAGTGATGAGTGTGTGATTTTTCCCTGCAGAGTTGGAGAGTGAGCGAGGGAAGAGAAAGAAAAGAGCAAGGTTCAAAGCCCCACTGTAAGGTCAACTGGAGAGGAAACCAAGCCGTTTGAAAAGCAAGAAAGAAAGGACGAAGGGACAGAAAGGGAAAGAGAAGTACCTTCTGTACCCTGCCGGGCTCCTCCAGCATCGCTAGAGTGGCGTTAGCACAGCCTGGCTACCGGGCTCATCCAGCATTGCTACCATAGCGTTAACACAGCCTGGCGACCGGGCTCGTCCAGCATCGTTACGATAGTGTTAACACAGCCTGGCTACCGGGCTCCTCCAGCATCGCTACCATAGCGTTAACACAGCCTGGCTACCGGGCTCCTCCAGCATCGCTACCATAGTGTTAACACAGCCTGGCTACCGGGCTCCTCCAGCATCGCTACCATAGTGTTAACACAGCCTGGCTACCGGGCTCCTCCAGCATCACTACCACAGCGTTAACACAGCCTGGCTACCGGGCTCCTCCAGCATCGCTACCATAGTGTTAACACAGCCTGGCTACCGGGCTCGTCCAGCATCGCTACCATAGCGTTAACACAGCCTGGCTACCGGGCTCCTCCAGCATCGCTACCACAGCGTTAACACAGCCTGGCTACCGGGCTCCTCCAGCATCGCTACCACAGTGTTAACACAGCCTGGCTACCGGGCTCGTCCAGCATCGCTACCATAGCGTTAACACAGCCTGGCTACCGGGCTCATCCAGCATCGCTAGAGTGGTGTTAAAGGCTAGTTGCAGGGTTTCTGTATTAAAGGCTGGCTACCGGGCTCCTCCAGCATCGCTACCATAGCGTTAACACAGCCTGGCTACCGGGCTCCTCCAGCATCGCTACCACAGCGTTAACACAGCCTGGCTACCGGGCTCCTCCAGCATCGCTACCACAGTGTTAACACAGCCTGGCTACCGGGCTCGTCCAGCATCGCTACCATAGCGTTAACACAGCCTGGCTACCGGGCTCCTCCAGCATCGCTACCACAGTGTTAACACAGCCTGGCTACCGGGCTCGTCCAGCATCGCTACCATAGCGTTAACACAGCCTGGCTACCGGGCTCATCCAGCATCGCTAGAGTGGTGTTAAAGGCTAGTTGCAGGGTTTCTGTATTAAAGGCTAATGTGTTAGCATAGTGCTAACTGCTTGTCGTAGTCGTACCACACACTCATGTCAAACCTCAGACTTGTTTAAGTGGATTCCAGCATTATTTGGCGTCCTATGTCTTATGCCTTTGTGCGGTTTGAGAGGAGTGGGATGTATGCAACAGTAAGTTAGCTAGCATTAGCTAGCTACATTAGCCATGTAACTGTAGTGTATAGACGTGTAGTGCATAGAAGGGCTTGATTATGTCATCATTGAGGAAATAAGTCCTCACTGTTGGCTGGCGTTGAATGGGTGGAATGGGGGTGATGGGTCATTATCTCCTGCAGCTTTGATCCCGGCGTAGGGACAAGAAAAGTGAGGGAGCTCTGATAAACGACAGAAATGTGCATATTGGCACAGCACACGCCCTGGGCTGAGCATAAATGCAGCTAATCCTGACGTACAGCTAGATATGATGATTATGCAGAGCGCATGGACCATCTGCTTTTAGCTGCGCGTGTGTGTGTGTGTGGGTGTGTGTGTATGTCCATAATCGCACACCCTTCATTCACACATAAGAGGGTGTAAATAGGAGAACTGGCACAATGCTTGTTTGTAATGGTGTTAATTGTGTGGATAAGCTGAGAGATAGCAGGACTGTGTGTGTGTGTGTGTGTGTGTGTGTGTGTGTGTGTGTGTGTGTTATGGAGTCTGTCACACATTTAAAAGCTTAAAGTTAGCAGCCCCTTCTGGAACGTCTGCGGTATCTATGGTGTATATTGGTACCATCACAATCATTACAAGCCTTTATAGGATTGCTATGAACTGGCCTTGCTCAAGGGCCCATCAGTGGCTGCCTGGTGGACCCAGCCAATGAAGCCGCAAATAACCCAGCCTTCCAACCACTGAGCAACCACTGCCCCCAGCCGTTACCTTTACAAAAGAACCCTTAAAGAACCACCTTTTTTTTTTACGCGTGGGATTTCATAGGTTAAGGATTTAACCAACCTGGCATCCACATCCCCATCCCACCCCATCCACAGGACCCCAAGGAATCACTGAATGAGGTTTGGATGAGTATGAAAACAATGTGAATAGCCTCCATGGCCTTCTCGCTCATCATACCTCACAGATTTGACAGATTTTAGATCGCTGGGGTGGACCACACTCTCTGCCAACCTTTAAAATGCATTTATACTGGTACCAGTACCGTTCTAGTGGTTCCGGCATGGCGTGTTGATCCGACCCCTCTCTAAACCACTCCATTTTACACTGGATTTTCCTTTTATTTGTCACTCGACACTCAATAGTCCTCCACTCCAGAACCTAGAAGACTAGCTATGTTGTTATTTATGTTATATATGTTACTGCATAGCCACTATAGGGCCCCATAGGCATGTGTGTGTATGTGTGTGTGTGTGTGCGCACGTGTGTGCTAGGGGTGCTATTATGGAGTCTGTTAAGTGTTCATAGGCTGAAAGTTAGAGCGCTGCTTTAATGAGTCAAGCTCACAGGAAGCTGTCTGATTGAGTAATGGCTGCCGGCCTGGCATAAAAGCCCTGCACAAACAAACAACAAGACACAGAGGGAGAGAGGCGGAGCGCCAAGTCAGTCATCTGACACACACACACACACACACACATACACATACAGGCAGGCAGACCCACATGCACACTCCTACGTACCGTTCCCCAGTTTCTCCATCTCTCTTGCATGCACACTCACACACGCTCCGGCTCATGTAGCACATTGCACGTAGCAAAACGTAGCACTCGAGCATCTCCCACACTACGAAATAGCCAGAAGGACAGAACGGAGAATTTAATCTTCCATAAGCAGAACACAGGATCACTGCGAAATCTCCTCCACCTACTCCGTCGACGCACCCCGCCAATCCCAGCATGCATCTTCCTCTGGCTGCCCACCCACCGCCTCGGGCCTTCCTCTGCGGAGGTTTCCTTTCCAAATAGGGCTCGTTTTGTTATTATTTTTGTTGCTTTAGCTTTGCACCCAGCTTAGTCCACATGATGCAATCTCGGCGCTGAACCGACTGGATCGGAACATGATTGGTCTGCGAGACCACACAAACACTTTCCTCTGAAGCTCGCGCGCTCCCCTCCCCACTGCTAGGCAGTTACATGATTCATCAGAAGTAAATAACCCTCCGTTTTAAAAGCGTTTCTCTCAGCACTTAAATATAGCCAGGCTGATTCCATTGATGAGGTGAATGGAGCCTGGCCGGTGCTATTACTGGAAGTCAAGGATACGTTTTTTTATCTCGCCATGCTGAGCCTGAAGCTGGAATATCTGTGCTTTTATGTTTTGTTTTGTTTTGTTTTTTACCATAGAAATTCTCCAGAATCACTTCAGACAGTGCACCTTTCTCCGACCCGGAGCACAAAAATCTATAGTTTTGTGTTTTTCCCCATAGAAAATAAAGTCCTATAGGTCCATAACATCATACCTGCCAGTTTCTCTAGGGCTTTAACTAGCAAACCAGCATCTGTAGGAACCTGTAGCTGCACTACCCATGCTGCTCATGTTTGCTATAGACGTCTGTAGGACTTGCGGGTGGGATGACTTAACCCCGTAACACTTCAAGGCTTTTAATGCACTAAGGTGGGTGTATTACTCAGTAACTACATGGATGTCTAACAAACTGGCGGGGTTATACCTTGGTTTAATAACACACTCTGCCTGCCGATTGGCCAGCTATTGGCTGGTTAAGTGGTTAAAGCAGCACTATGTAGCAAGTTTACCTTAAAATAGGAGCTTCAACATCATGCTGATGTTCCACTGACCTGTAATGGGGGGGGGGGGGGGTGTCCATATCAGGCAGGCAGTGGGCAGGACAACAGTCGTGATAACTTTGTAACACTGTGTAACCCAAGTTATATTTGTGTCCACATACTTTTATTCACTTTCAATGACTATTCTGTATCCCCCAGCTTCTTTGGGGTTGGCTCAAAGTGCAAATGACTCTTCCTAAATGTAGAAGTGGGAGGCCACTTCTACATCTCAGCATATTGCAACTCTAACAGTGTAAACACCCTTCAGCTGTTGGATGCTAATATCGATTTTATTAATCAGTAGCATAGAAGATGCAGATCTTACTATAGGATCGCTAATATTGTAAGCAGTCCACCTTTGAAGGTTCTTCAGTTTGAAACTGTGGAGGAACCTTCAAAGCATCTTAAGAGGTTCCTCCACAGTTTAAAACCGAAGAACCTCCAAAGGTTCTTCAAGGATCTTATACTGTGAGCAGTGTAGGACTTCTTAGAAAGGCTCAATATTGTACTAAAGCCTAATTCTAACACACTGTGATCTACTGGTCTTGTTTTATAATAGAAATTATACTAAAATCTTACAGATGTTTGTGGTTTTGACCTGGAGCCCACTCTGGGACCTGAGGTATCTAGCTTCTTCATACGGATCTCGTTTACCAGGGGCGTTTCTGAACAGTTGAGGGGTCTACAATACACTTTTCCACCACCATCCCAATCATCCCAATGTCCCAATCCCATTTATCAACGTACATTTTGATGAAGACATTGTTTAGAGACTAGCTAGGCAACATCAGACTTGAATCAGATTAGATCTTATACTGCACATAGCAAGGAACATCCTTGACGACAGAAATTCCTTGGGCTAAACCTGATATCTCTTATTTGTATATTTTCACCCATAGGTTCAGACTTGCAGGTTGTATTGTAGGACAGACACGATTTGTAGATTCATCAATCCGAAGCCGGGAACGGCAACATCCGCCGATTTGGATATAAAAACTGGAGCAGGTTTGGAATGGATAAGCAGGATTGGGAGGAGAGTGCAGAGCTGCACTGTTTAACATGAGCCTCACGCAGCTGTCTTAAGCCCCTTAAGTGCTTTGGCAACTCTTATTCCATTGTAACGCCAATGAAGCCCATTAACAATTTGATTTGGATGAGAATTGGAAAGGGGAGACAGGAAGAGGAATGGGAATGCAATCTCTTACACACACATACCCACAACTCTCTCTCTCTCTCCCTTGCTTCCTCTCTCTGGAAGGTTCAGAGTAATGAATGCGAGGGACGTAAATTAACTGACATCTGTGCTTCCACCGGAATGACAATCGCTTATGACAGGTGGACCTGGTCGCGTGTGTTCAATTCCAGCTAATTTGGGAAGACAATATGAATTGAAAGGCTGTGGGAAACACATTCATTTAGGGACCCTTTGCACCAGCTTGCACACAGCTGCAGATACCATCACACACAGGTGTAGTTAAGGAGGGGGGGGCGCATTTGAACCCACCCTAAAGCATCTAATGAAAGCTGCAAGTTGATATTTCTGAACATAAGCATAAACAGCCCATGTAAATCACAGCCATAGCGGATAACGTTTTATTAACATTTCATTTTATTGATCTCAAATGTCAATCTAAGCTGTGTTCTGTGGAGCTGCCATAAAGGGATCTTCACTCTAAGACATAACGGTGTTGACTGAAATGACGAGGCTAGCTCATGAGAACGAGCTGTAAAGGGAATTCCATCAGTTTTCATGTTTCTGTCCCATGTCAGGGTCCCAGCACATCGTTGTGTTAGCAAAGTGCAGCAACTCCACATGGCATCGATTCCACAGGTGGATGGAGGAAGTCTGGTAGGACGTTGAGTCATGCTGTCTGGACAGCCACCCACAGCTGCTCCACAGTATTTGTCGTTGAAAAGATCTCCGGTGCGAATGGACCTCTCCACCACATCCCATAAATGCTCCTCGAACCAATTCTGAACAGCTTGGTACATTAACCTTTGGAAAACCCATCATGGTGGGGATACATAAGGTCCACAAAGAGCTACAAATGGTCACCAAGCAGCGAAAAGTAGCAGGCACCGGTCAGTGACTTGTTTAGGCCATACAGTGAACCCAACACACAATACACTCCACAGCAAAATGGAACCTCCACCAGCCTGCATAGTACCTTAATGACAACCCATGACAAGTCCATGGCTTCATAGGGTCTACGCCACACACAAATCCTTCCATTAGACCGAAATAATTGGTACTGCCACTCATGAGGCCATGCCACACGTTGCCAGTCCTCTAGGATTCAGTTAGCAACATCAGGAGCCCAGGTGAGGCGCTGTGTCCGGAGTCACGGTGTTAACAGAGGCACTCTGATGGGTCTCACAGACAATTCTAGCTAGACTCTGCCAGTCATGATCATTACGCACTCATGAGTGACCACTGCATTGACAAATACTGTGGGTGGTAATGCCTATAATGACGTATTCCCAGTAAGATCCAGGAATGTTATATGCCCACACAGCTTTGGAAATGGCTTTCGGGTCGCTTTACTGTGAGCATGCTGGCCAGTGTTCCACCTCACCTTCACACCAAAGTCGTTCCCTTAGGTACCAATCACTTTTGGCATGTCTGTGTATTAGCCTAGATCCGATATTTCCAAATTAAAGGTTCACATTGATGTGGGTAAGCAACCAGTATCTATCTTTAGTGTGAATTTCCGTAATCAGTAAACATCATAGGCTGAATCCAGAATGGCTCCCTGCTTCCTAATGCACTCGGTCATAAAATTATGGATTCCGCACCCTTACGTTACATGGTTTTGGCACAGAAGCCCCTATTTTATGAGACAATGTAGGGAGACGTTTGAGATTCACCCAGCGTAAGATACTTCAAAATTTCGATTTGACTGTTCTCCAACAATTTATTTAGTATTCATTTTTTTATGTAAACATCATAGGTGCGTGACTTTGTTTGGGATGAAAAAATGCTAAGCCTATTTACCACCCTGTTATTTCACCTCGGAATGAAACTGATGGTCAGCTTGGTTCTGTGAATGCAGCCATTTCTTTTTGTCTCATTAAGTTTGGAAACATCAGCCCACAGAGTAGTTGCATTCACACTGATCACAGTAAAATGCATCACTGTGTGGAGCTGGAGTGTTCTGCATGCGACCCCTTTGACATTGTCATAGCATAAAACGAGGACCATGCTGCCCTTATTGTTGGATGCGCTGTGCTTGTTTTCCGAGCGCATTCAGAAGACAACTCGGATAAAGGTGTATTATAAGGCCTGTGTGTATTTAGCGTGCATTGTTCTCATCCCTCCCTGAAGTGAATTGGAGGCCATTCTGCTGTTACCTGCTCCTTACTGAGGCCTTGCACGCTCCGCAAGCAAGCCCAAGCATGTGCACATCCCCTTTTTGAACACAGAAGAGCGCCTTGATGGAAATAAGCCACGTATTATTGTGTCTCTGAATGGGCAGAAAAATGGAGTCCATCAAGTGCGTTTGGGTGAAAGAAGCAGCTCATGACCATGTGAAGCCTCAGTGTGCGTGAGACAGACGCTGAACTGTCAGGCCGCTCAGAAAGAGAGCGGTGGCACTGAAAAAAAAAAAAAGAGAGAAAGAAAGCAAAACGTTGGTCAACTGTAGAACAGCGAGTGAAAAGGGATGAGCCACTGACTGACCTTCTGTTCAGCTGCTGAATGGGGGCCATTGTCAGCCGGCCTTCACAAAAATCATTGATATTTAGGATGTACATCTGCAGGGTTGGCCGCACGCACACGCACTGCCTTGCCAAACAATGCACTGGCAGGAGGCGAGGGCTATAAAAGCAGGAGACCAAATACCAGCAGGGCTCGAATTTGGGATTACTGAAGGGTGTGGAGGGCGGCTGGTCGAAGCTGACGAAGAGACGTAGGACTGAGAAAGGGAAAAAGGAGAAAGGAGAGGAACGAGAAGGAGGCAGTGGAGTATCTCTGAACCTTAGTGACCGAAGAGGAGGCCAGTGGTTTGGAGAAAATTGATTGGGAGCGCGGTTGCCGTAGCTACCCGAGGGACACTCTCGCTCTCTGCGCTGTATATTGTATTCATTTACAGCAGTGTGGCGTTCAGGGCTAGCTGACTGGAGGCCCTGGCAGGCTCTGCGTTATATTTACTAGAGGCACTGGCTGGCTCGCCGTTTTATTACCATCTGCTGATGATACAGCCACTGCCTTCAATCAGATAGCAGCGTGCTGCACAATTCACCTACACACTCTCCACCTTTTTCAACACTGTGGATATTAGCCCTGCCAGTCAGAGGCACATTGCACCTCAGGACTACCACTGTGCCACTCTCTGTGTGTGTGTGTACGTGTGTGTGTGTGTGTGTGTGTGGTGCGAGAGAGTGAACGTGTGACTGTTGGAGCTGTGCGCAGTAGAGCATGGCGCTTTGCTAGGCTGGGCTCAGCGCCGCGTGATGAGACATATCGCACCCGCTGATGGGTTGGAGCGAGGTTGGCGGTGTTACACGTTCGGCCTAAAACTCGGCCTCAGCTTGGCACCTATCGGAGCAGCTCTTAATGTATGATGTGTATCTGATGTGCTGCCCAGCGGTGGGGCCTGTAGCTACTGTACTGGTTTCATCAGAGTCTAATGGTGAGGTTGCTGGCACGCACCACCAGCTACGTTAGATACAGTAATTGACAAATTGCGCTGTCCTTTAATCGGGGGGAAACAAAACCGCCACTTGATAGCTTTGCCGTCCAGGCTTGAGCCTGAGCGGATCGCCCTGCCCAAGGAGCTCGAGGCTTATCTGCTGATGAAGTTCTGAAGCAAGCCTGTATTGATCGGAGGTTGGGTGTAGCGCTGTTGCCAGGCTCAGTGTTGTGGAGATATGAACTTGCCGTTCAGCCAGAAGGCACAGCAGTCAGAACTGAAGCCCAAGCTTTGTGGTACAGGGGGGAAATCAAGCTGTTCTATGCTAGAGCAGCACTAAGAATCCCTCAGAAAAGAACTAACAGCCCCCCTAAAACGTTGCCTTGTGGAGGTTTCATGCTGCTAGACAGAGAAAAGCCAGGTTCGCTAGCTCGCGTCACAGCTAGAGCTGCTCAGACATAGTCTTTGTTCTCTTGACTAGCCTGTTCTGCGTTATAGCACCATTGGCAAAGGTGCTAGCGTCTTTAAAACAGGGCTTAGAACTTCACAGAAAGGTGTGTCTCATAATAAGAGGTTTAATGCTAGTGGAAGGAGCTAGCAGATTTGCTTGCTAGTGCTTATATAGTGCTGGTGGCAAGTGGCTTGTGGCCCAGGAGCATTATAATAATTCATAATTATTCGAATTTTATAATAAGAAGAGCTTTCATGCTAGACAAGTTAGCTTGTTCAGCAGTTCAGCTCTGTTGTTCTGTGTTACAGCAGCATTTCAAATTGGACACAGAAATATAGAGAAGGTTTCGTGTTGGCGGACAGCGAGTCGCTGGTGTGGCGGCCGGATCCTTTGCTCCCTTGACAGGACACAGCGGCCGCTGTTCCCTTATGTGTGCTGATCATTAGCAAAGCGCCGGACGAATTAACACCGTCTTCGGGTGTTAACTGTAGGCCTGGCTAATAGCATAACTAAGTGTGGGAATTATGCGGCATTAAGAGGGGAGTTTCGTCCTTAAACATGAAGGTTGGAGTGCTTTAATTTGTGGAGTTCAGCCATGGGTTATGCGAAAGTGTGCAAGTTCGCCGATGAGTGTTTGAATATGGTTGGGTCCTGTTGGTGAAGTGTTATCATTAGCCGCTGTGTTAGCGTAGCGCTTTTTCTGTGGATATAATTTAGCGGAGGCTCAGCTGTGTGACGGCAAAGTGTGTGTGCGTGTGTGTGTGTGTGTGTGTGTATCCGTGTGTGTGTGGAATGAGCTGGCCACAGCTACAGAAGAGTCATTGATCAGCCTCTGAGACTCAATACACAATGAGACCAGGCCAGGGATCTCTCCGCTTCACTCGTTCACTCACTGCCCTCGTTTTGCAGTCCACCATTCTTCTCTCCCTCTGCTGTAAGTCAAAGTCTCTCTCTCTCTTTCTCTCTCTGTCTACTATCTGTGCCTGGTCATTCTGTCTCCTGGGGATGGGTGCTTCTGGTATTCTGTTCAACCAGCACCACACCAGCACAAGACCAGTATAAACCAGTATATGTTGTGTTTAGAACACTGGTATTCCTGCCCACCAGCACAAGACCAGTATAAACCAGCATATGTTGTGTTTAGAACACTGGTATTCCTGCCCACCAGCACAAGACCAGTATAAACCAGCATATGTTGTGTTTTGAACACTGGTAGGCTGGTCAACCAACACCGAACCAGCACAAGGCCAGTATAAACCAGCATATGTTGTGTTTTGAGCACTGGTAGGCTGGTAAACCAGCACAAGGCCAGTATAAACCAGCATATGTTGTGTTTTGAGCACTGGTATGCTGGTCAATCAGCACAAGGCCAGTATAAACCAGCATATGTTGTGTTTTGAACACTGGTAGGCTGGTAAACCAGCACAAGGCCAGTATAAACCAGTATATGTTGTGTTTTGAGCACTGGTATGCTGGTCAACCAGCACCACGCCAGCATATTTCCAGCATATCTTGTGGTTTGAACACATGCTGGCGTGGTGCTGGTTGACCAGCAAGCCAATTTTCAGCATATGTTGTGTGTTGAACACTGATATGCTGGTCAACCAGCACAAGACCAGTCTTTTGCTGGTCTTAATAATAATTGAGCTTATACTGATTTGAACAATGCTATGCTAGTTAAAGCAGCGCCACACCAGCACCAGACCAGTATTAACCAGTTCATATGGTGTGTTGAACACTGGATACGCTGGTCAACCCAGTAAGACCAGTGTAAATCAGCATATGTTGTATTTTGAATGCTGGTATACTGGTCAGTCAGCACAAGACTAGCACATAACTAGCATACAACCAGCATAAATCAGCATATGCGCTAGTCTTGTGCAGTACTGACCAGTATACCAGCATTCACACTGTTGTGTTATCGTTGCGTCTGGTACGCCGGTCAACCATCACAAGGCCAACTTTTTTACATTCATGCGGTTCTGTTGATATTGTGATGCGCTGTGATACTGTGGTGTAGCTCTGTGGTGTAGCTCTTCTGTCAGTGGTTTAGGGTGTAGAAAAATCAACACTGAACACCCCTTGGTGTCTCTGACCCTTATTATTTCCCCTCTGCCTCTCCACCCTCTTCTCCAGAGGTGGCTAGAACTAATTCCATTTCATCTTCTGCTCGGGTCTGTCTATGCAAGTCTGGATTTGACAGACTCGTACTTCAATTCCCAACACGTTTAGTTCTACTCAAGTGGTTCTGTGAGGAGGAAAAGTCTCTACTTGTTAGTCAGTCCCATTTTAGTCTTTCAGCTCGAGTTACGATTTCCCTTCTCGTGTTTGATTTCACCAGGACAGCTTTGCTGATAGTACTCGCACCTCTCAC
This sequence comes from Salminus brasiliensis, assembly GCF_030463535.1. Lineage (NCBI taxonomy): Eukaryota > Metazoa > Chordata > Actinopteri > Characiformes > Bryconidae > Salminus > Salminus brasiliensis. The sequence continues at coordinate 41,182,840 of NC_132882.1, forward strand.
TTAAGGGCTGGCCAAACGGATCCCCAAAGCAGACCAACAGAGCCCAACAAAGCTGAGGTTCTTTTGGACCTGGTACTTTTGTATTTCTTGCTCATGTTTGGGAGCTATGTTTACTTGTGTGTGAACTATAGCTTCACTGAGCTAATGTAGACTGCTGTACTGCTATACTCACCACACTACGCCTTCTGATGCCTTTTTTTTTTTTTATCTCTCCGTGTCTGCTATCACTGTCCTCCACCCGCTTCCACTTTTTTTTTTTTCATGTGCAGTCCCTACACCACCACCCCCACCCCCCGCCTGTCCCTGTTCCCCGGCCACTTTCTCACTGCCCTTCTTATCCACCCAACACTCTCAGTCGCTGGAAGGTAATTTATGGGCAGAAGTGTGTGAGCGCGCCGGTTCGAGGGGGGGAGGTTGTTATAGGGATATGGAGGGGGGGACGGACAGTTGGCGGACGGACAGACGCAGAGCCATATGACATATTTATGATCGGTGGTGAAATGAACAAGCATGGAGGAGGGAGGGGGGAGGGTTAGTGGGTGGAAAAGAAGGAGTGAAAAGGATGGGAAAAGTTAGGCGGCTGGGAGAAAGAGCAGACAAGGTCAGGGGTAGGAAGGTGCCTGGGTGTTAAAGGGGGAGTTTGGCCAGAATGAAAACTAAACCCATTGCTACGTCTTTTGTAAACATGCCTTCTCGCCTCATACAGTGCTTCTGCAATACGGTCTAGATTGAGATTTTCCCATTTAAGGACTCTGTAAACACCTTCTGATGATGTGTCTCGAAGGTGGGAGGAGCTTTTGAAAAATTACAACTGCTTTGGTGTGGACTTTTGGGGGCAAGCTGTGTAAAATGTTGCTAGCTTATGCGTGTGCAGTGTGCTACATACGCTCTATGGTCCAGTTTTGGTAGATTTAGAGTGACCATATTATGTTTGTTTGTTTGTTTGTTTGTTTTTTAATAGAGGACACTGGGGGCACACAGGCATCCATTCTGGTTAGGGTGTTGTGGCTAGGGGGTTTCAGGTAGGCCTAAGTTGTAGGTGTGTGGCAGTGGGTATGCATAAGGGTAGGGGGGAGTTAGGTTTCTCAAAAATCTTGCAGCTATATTAATAAATATTAATATTTACATCAAACTGCTTCCCACCACAGCCGATTGGTCGCAGCCTAAAATATTAAATTCATTTGAAAATGTGTTTATGTAGCACTTTTCACAAAGAATGTTAAAATACCTGAACGCAAATGTAAATATCCCAAACCAGATTTTTAATTTTATTAATTTATATGTATTTTTTTTTATTTACGTAATATTTATATTACATTCACGTAAACTTTAATGCTTTATAAATAGCCTAATAAATAGCCTTAATGGAATGTAAGGCCAAATCATCTCATTTCACTGCAACTTGAAGTTAAAGTAAAATTAAAAAAAGCTAAGTCTTAATTTTACCACCCTGTTACGTTGTTTTTATTTTCATGCTATTTTACATTTGCATTCAGGTATTTGGTGGGTAGCAGTTTGACCAATGAGTGCATGTACGTACGTGTGTGTATATGTATATATAAAACAATCCTTGGGAGCCATACTGGTTTGACGGAGTACAAAGCCATACTGGTTTGAGTACATACAAAACAGCATGTATAATAAAATGTCTATATATTTTTTTACATTTTTATTTATTTATTTTTATTACTATTATTATACAATGCTGGTACCCTGTCAAACCAGTAAGCTAACTGCAGCGCTGAACAACTACGTTAACATGGTGGCAAATTCATTGTGGTTTCCAACCCGTCTAGTTGCAGTTGCAGTTATCTGGATAGCAGAGATGGGTCAATTATGGAGATGTTGAGGCAGGAAATGACCTTGCTTCCATCACAGACCAGTGAATGTAAGAGATTCAAAGCATAGCGTTGTCAGAGGACTTAAGAGAGTGGCAGCAGTTGTGAAGGACTTGTTAAAATAAGCATTAAAATGAGCCGAGAGCCGTGGAGAAAATGGACAATTGTTCGGCGGAGAAGGAAAGAGGGAGGACAGGGAGAGGAGGATTCTATGGGGAGGCGGGAGAAGTGGTATGGCAGGAAAAGATATGGAAGCAGCTCTCTGGGGTCACCTCTGAGGGGTTCGGGATGGGTTTGGGTTGTGCTTAGTGAGGGTGAGTGCTGTGTTTGGGGGGGTGGGGGTGGGGGGGTGTATGATAAAGTGGACTGTTACTGTGATAAACTATATCATACTGGGTTCATACACAGAGCACATCATGGATGGGGGTCGTTATCACTTGAAGAGCATTGACCGGCAAAAAGAGCGTAATTAGATATGCCTCTTTTTAAGGGGTCCAAGCACTCAGTACTGAAAACCTACAGGACTCGAACAGCGTTAATCATATTACTATAGTTAGTAATCAGTAATGTACAGATATTTAATTAGCATCATGTGGTTTGACTTCCTAACAAAGTTGGAATTACAGTTTCGGTCAGAACAAAAGGCGTTGTTATCTATTGCATAATATACCAGGGTCAGAAGGTCCACCATCATCTCCATGGAAGTCCTACATCAACAGTCATGACAAATGAGACCATTTTCAAAACTTTCAAAACTTTTTACAAGCTCATAAATCTGCATTGTGCCGATTCGTGCTTGGGCCCCGGAATTGCCGCTTGCGGCTGTGAAAATGTACATTTATAATCAGAGGGGAAACGAACAAGCGTGGATGAGGAAGGATGGAGGGAGCTGGAGAGGACGAGAATGAGTTCAGAGGAAAAAAGAAAAAGAGGAGCGTGTTAAAGGGAGAGTCCGGCCAAAATGGAAAAAACGTGACCATCGCTACCATGTAACCATCTGTTGTAAACATGCCTCCTACGGTTGTCTCTAGAGTGAGATTTTCCCATTGGAAAACGAGGAAAACCCCTTCTGATGAAATGTCTTAAAGGTGGAAGAAACTTGAGAGTGGATTCGTGGGGGCGGACTCTTTGAAATGCAAATCCTACCATGGTTCTACTGTATTTATTAGCCTCTAAATTAGTGGCTAGCAGTCAGGATTTGTAGCACCACAGGGATTCTCAGTGGTTGTGTGGAGCATTTGTGTAGTGCATGCTGGGTATTGTAGTGAGAAAACATTAATGAATAATATAAAATCCTTAATTCTGTGTGACGCAACTGCATTCATTGGGTTTTTATTAGTGTTTTTGATGAAAATCCATGTATTTGTATCCATTCAGCCCCAGTTTGCCAACCTGGTTGCCACCCCAAAGCTGCCTTTCTTGTAAAGGGATAGCTAGAATGCTTCCACGTTTCGTTATTACCCTTTAAACACTATTCTACTTTTCTAACTTTAGCTCAAAAACTTGAGTAAACTGAATAGCCTTGCTAAGTAGCCTCTAGTAAGGCTAGCTTCTCTTCCAGAGTTGGCCGTTAGTACAGGTTAGCTGCTTTGTGAAAGTAATTCTGACTGCGTTAAGTCCCTTACCCTCCTTACCTGAGGAACGCGCCGGGTCCCCAGCTCCACCATACCGGCTAACGAGCGACTGTGTCGGCCAACGTCGCTTAGTAGCCATGAGAAGTGTTGCCGTTTGTGGCGACTCTTGAGGACAAAGCGACATGGCTCGGGATTTGAAACTTGTGACCCCCGGGCCATAGAGGCAGCGCATTTGACCTCTGGGCCCTTTGGAGCCACAGATGACCGCCACGTTTCGACAAGCCCAGAATTACAGCATTGATAGACATGCACATGAAAAACAGCAGTACTCTGCAATACACACTAATATTTTGTCCCACCGCCCTCCCCTAGCACTGGGATTACTCCGAGGTCCATCCAAACACTCTCTGACTCTCTAAGACTGCTGACTTAGGCCCGTCCTCCCTCATGTCCTTATGACGGTAATCATACGGATCTGAGAAAGGCGAAAAAGGTGGATCAGCACTATTCCTCTGAAGCTTGATAAATACGGCCCCCGGGAGAGGGGCGGGCATTAAAGGAGAAACATCTGCTCAAAGAGGATTTTTCTGCTGCGCGCACCTACTATTGTATTTTCCCGCCGAGTTTGGAGGCTGTTGCTTAGCGAAGGACACGGCTGCTCTCTTTCGGCTTCAGCTCAGCATGATAGCTTGAAACGCCTTGCGTTTTTTTGGTGTTTTCTCCCCCCCCCATCCACAACCCCCCCATCAACCCCCCCCCCCCCCCCCCCATTCACTATCTCTCTCGTTTTTTTTTTTGTCTTCCCTCCCCTCCAGCTTCGAATAACCATTGTCTCAGCAGCGCTTCTTCTGCCAGCTGGAGGGAAGCTGAACATATATTCTGAATATTAGATCCACAAAAGATCATTCTGTGGATGAGAGAGTGAGGGAGAGAGAGGGTAGAGAGAGAGAAGAGCGAGAGTGTCTGGGTCTTTAGCCTTGGCAGCGTGAGCGTTATATAATTCTTGCCAATAAAGCATTTTTGCCATTGAATGTGAGATGCTAGCAGGGATAGGAGCCAGGTTGGTGGGCTGTAAGGCTGGTTCTCTCTGTGTGTGTGTGTGTGTGTGTGTGTGTGTGTGTGTGTGTGTGTGTGTGTGTGTGTGTGTGTGTGTGTGTGTGTTTAAAGGATTTTGAGGGCCTGCATTTCAGAGCTGGCCCCAGGCTATGTCCAACAGGCCAACGTGTTGTAATAGGCCTGTAAATTTCCTCATAAGCCCTCTCCTACGATGCCCAGCTTGTGAGTTTTTCCAGCGTTGTCTGAATCCACAGCAGAGGCAGAGCAGTGACAGAAATTAATGTCTTTTTATTTATTTATTTATTTATTTTTATTAAAAGCTAGACCACTAACTAGGTCTTCTACCATCACACATTACCTTAATGCTGCTCATCACGCTTAGAAGAAAACACCGCAACCCCCCCCGACACTAGGTGGAACGCTTAGACAGTTGTACCACCTGGAAATGAGACCAGCTATGCTCTCTGGGACGCCAGGCCATGCATGACCTCTAGCACTAGAATCACTTGGACATTTGCACCTACCTACCCAATCAATAAGGACAGGGCCAATTCTTAGACAGTTGCGCCACCCAGGTGGTTATCCTACCCACCCAGAGAAGACGAAGCTGTATGCACGCATGGCTGTAGCATTGCCAGCGATTGTTCTTGCGTTCTCCGACACTAGGGCCAACGCTTAGAAAGTTGCACCACCTGGGGTTGAGGCTCGCTTGGACTCCCCGGTCATGCATGACTGTAGCATTGCTGTGGATTGAACTTATCATCAAACACTAGGGCCAACACAGACAGTCGTGCCACCTGGAGTGAGCCTACCCACCTAGGAAGACTGAGGTTGGTTATGCTCTCTTGGACTCCTGGCCGTGCATGGTGGTAGCATTGCCAGAAATTGAACTCGTGACCACCCAACACTTGGGCCAACGCTTAGACAGTTGTGCCACCTGGGGTTGAGGCTATCTTGGACTCTAGGCAATGCATGGTGGTAGCATTGCTAGAAATTCAACTCGTGACCGCCCAACACTTGGGCCAACACTTAGACAGTCGTGCCACCCGGAGTGAGCCTACCCACCTAGAAAGACTGCGGTCGGTTATGCTCTCTTGGACTCGTGGCCACACATGGCTGTAACTTTACTGGGGATTAAACTTATGATTTCCCAACCATTCCTGGGAATTAACTTGTGATCTCTTGACACTAAGGCCGACAGTTGGGCCACCCAGGGGTTATTCTACCCACCAAGAAGGCCACATTTGTCAAGGCCAATTATGCTCCAATGTGCCCTCTCCTGCTTGGCCAACTCTTTGATGGGTACCGAGCTTTACGTTAGTCATTTCATGAGAATAGTTCCAAATGAACTAATGCTAATGAACCTTTCTTGCCTCTCCATTGTTTAAATTACACACTGCTCTCATCTCAAAACTGTTTTTTTTTTTGCACCTTTTGGTGAAAATTCTGTAAATTTCTGCAAATACTGCAAAACCTTTTCAGAAAAATAATCTCAAGAATAAAGGAAAAAAAAATGCCAAGAGCAGTTTTGGATGAAAGCAGAATTGACCATCTTTTGACCTTGGCTTCTCTTCCGATCTCAAATACAAGGCAGCGATATTCTTAAATGGCCCTCCTTTCATGGAATGACCCAGCAGCGTTCACGACAATGGCAAATACTCAATCCACAGAATCCAGTGTACAATCACAGACGAAACTACAGCATTAAAGTCTTTTTTAGTTAATATTAATTAATGATGAAGACGCTACGCGTGGTTGGGGTTGCGACCGGGTAAAAACGTCATGCGGACCACTGCGATAAAGATGGAGAGAAATGAGGTGGGGGAGGGGGGCAGGAAGGCAATCCTGAGTAATGGAGAGAGGCGAGAGGATGAAATGGAGCGAGGGGAGCTTGAGGGAGCGATATGGGTGAAATATGGAGGTGGTACCGAGGAGGTGTTATGAACGTGAAGGTCAAAAGAAAGAGAAGGAGGGAGAAAGGGAGCGAGGAATGCTGAGCATCTCCGAGGAGAAGCGCCGATAAGGAGCGCGGGATGAACAGACCGGGTACAGATGCGGAGATAGACGGATGGAAGCGTAAGTGTGAGCAGCAAGCGGCATAAATAGAAGATCAAACGCAGGAGGAAGGAGCGTTTGTCACCGCAGGAGAGCGCCCGGAGAGGAGCAGTGGGAAGAACAGAGGGAAGTGGGGGAAAAAAGGAGGAAAGGAAAGGGAACATCAAGTGTAATTAGAGGAGTCAGGAGAAAGACCCTGTCATTTTTCCCTTCATCACAGTTTTTGCTGCATCTCCTGTCCTCTCAGTCTTTCTCCTCACTATTCAGTCTGTCTCTCTCTCTCTCTCTCTCTCTCTCTCTCTCTCTCTCTCTTTTTACCATGTCTCTCTCAAATACTCTCTTGCTGTTTCTACAACAGTCTGTCATTTTCAGACTTGGACAGTCTAGCACAGCTGTCCCTCTGACGTCTCTCTCGCAGTCTTAAGACTCCCTCACAGCCCTCCAACTGTCCCTCTGACTGTCACTCCCACAGTTGCTCTCACAGTTCCCAACTGTCCCTCACACGGTCTGACCGTTTCTCTCACAGTCTCCCCAACAGTCCCTTTCAGTCTCTTTTACAGTTCCCTGGAACAGTCTTAAGACTCTGCCTCTCACACTCTCTGTCTTTCTCACAGTCCCCAACTGTCCCGTTCAGTCTGCCTTACAATTTTAAGACCAGATCACTCCCCCCAGTTGTCCCTTTCACAGTCTTTCTCATAGTCCCCAACTGTCTCTCTGACTATTTCTCTCACAGTCTCTCTCGCTGTCCCCAACAGTCCCTTTCACAGTGTCTCTTACAATCCCCAACTGTCTCTTTGACTGTTTATCTCACTCTCACTGTCCCCAACAGTCCCTTTCTGTTTTAAGACTCTAACAATCCCCAACTGCCATTTCAGTCTTAAGACTTTCTCTAACAGTCGCTCTCTTCCTCGTACAGTCTTTTTCTCTAACAGCCTCTCTCTTCCCCTTAGTCTCTCTGCTCCTCTCAGTCTTTCTCACTGTCTCCAAATCTCGCTCTGACTGTTTTTCTCACAGTCTCTCTTACAGTCCCCAACAGTCCCTTATAGTCTCTTTTACAGTCCCCAACTGTAACAGTCTTAAAACTCTGCCTCTCACACTCTGTCTTTCTCACAGTCCAAAACTGTTCCGCGCAGTCTGCCTTACAGTCTTAAGACCAGATCACTGCCCCCAGTTGTCCCTCTTACAGTCTTTCTAACAGTCCCCAGCTGTCTCTCTGACTATTTCTCTAACAGCCTCTCTCTTCCCCTGCTCCTCTTCCTTGTAGAGTCTCTCTATTTCTCTAACAGTCTCTCTCTTCCTCTTAGAGTCTCTCTCTTCCTCTTAGAGTCTCTCTCTCTCTTCGTACAGTCTCACTGTTTCTCTATCAGTCTCTCTCTTCCTCTTAGAGTCTCTCTCTCTCTCTCTGTCTCTCTCTCTCTCTTCGTACAGTCTCACTGTTTCTCTATCAGTCTCTCTCTTCCTCTTAGAGTCTCTCTCTCTCTCTCTGTCTCTCTCTCTCTTCGTACAGTCTCACTGTTTCTCTATCAGTCTCTCTCTTCCTCTTAGAGTCTCTCTCTCTCTCTCTGTCTCTCTCTCTCTTCGTACAGTCTCACTGTTTCTCTATCAGTCTCTCTCTTCCTCTTAGTCTCTCTCTCTCTCTCTCTCTCTCTCTCTCTTCCTGATATGCTCTCTCTGTTTCTCTCAAAGTCTCCTTCTTCTCTCCATTTAATCTCTCCCACAGTCCCTCACATTCTCGTCTTCTCTCCTTCTCAGTTCCTGTCTCTCTCAACCCCCCCTCCAACAACACACACACACACACACACACACACACACACACACACACACACACACACAAAAGCAGGCTGATTATACTCTAAGCCTGAGCCGCAGAACAAATCACATTTTGGAGATAGAAAACAAACAGGGCTCTTTTGCTGGAAGAGATAGCAGAGGCAGGGAAAGGGAGGGGTGGGGGGGGGGGGGGCGGTGGTCCGCGCAGGCAGCCGAATGAAAGTGAAAGGGGAGGTTAAAGGAAACGGAAAAGGAGAGAGTAAATGAAGGGGGATGAGAAAAAAGTAGGGTGAGAGAAAGAGAGAGAGAGTGCAGCCGGAAAAAGAGGGAGCGAGATTGAGGGTGCGGAGGGAGGATAGGAAGGGGATTGGGGGGGAGAGGGAGGAAAAAAAGGAGGGATTAGAGCAGGGGAGTGAGTGCGTAGGTGTGGAAGAAAGGGGGAATGAGATTAGAGGAGGAAACACAGGCAGTGGTGGAGCGAATTAGGTGTTTTTGGAAAGGAAGGGAATCGGAAAGATGGAGAGATGAGAATAAGAGCGCGAGAGAGAGAGGAAGGGGGATAAGAAGAGGAAATGGAGAGAGAAAGGGGGAGAGAGAGAGAGCAGGGTAATGAGGAGAAGAGTTGTAAAGGATTATGTATTATTTATAGGCGCAGCATATTTTTTCATAACTGTATTTGATTGGCAGCGAACGAGATTCCTTTGAGAAATGGGGGTTTAATTTTAGACTCGAGATAGAGAGACACAGAGAGCGAGAGAGGGAGAGAGAGAGAGGAGAAGAAGAATCCGTCAGCTACTTCACCAAAGAAGAAGCCGCCCCATCCAACTTACTGATTATCTGGAGCTTGTAGGCCTGCAAATGCGAACATTCACTCTCTCACTCTCACTCTCTCTATCTATCTCTCTCTCTCTCACACACACACACACCCTACAAAGCTTGCAGATTGTTAGAGCCTCGCTTTCAAAGTCAGGGAGAACACACACACACACACACACTCTTAGAGAAAGTGGGAGACACACTAGAACTTCAGGTGGTCTGAACAGATGCGCATGTAATCAGGAAAACGAAGAGAGGCTGAAAGTGGTCCGAATGAGCTCCGGGAAGATGAAGGAAGACGGGGGGAGAGAGAGAGAGAGAGAGAGAGGATCAATTAAGACGGAGAGGTCGTCATCCACTCGGCAGCTGGAAGAATCAAGCGGCGGGAGCGTGAGGAGTTAGTTAGTGGAGGTGGAGTGGACAGAAGTAGGCAAAGGGGAGCGTGATGCGCTCTTCACAGCAGACGAAGAGATTAACGCCAGTAAAGAATTTTAAAGGAGCAGTTCTTACCAAACACAGCTTACCAAATGAACATCACCTGAACACTGACCCTAGTTGCAGTCAGTCAGGCAAGACGTGTTGGGTATCGGATGGGTGCTTCTTTGGTTTGCGTCCGGAAATGCTAGGCTGATGCTAACGTTGCTAACAAACACTGCGCTTGGACGGTCACCATCTTTTCAAATGTATTAATCAGGAAACTGCATATAGCAGGTATTGCTTACTTACTATGATGCTTGAAAAAATCATAAACTTGATATATAGATATAATAATTCAGAATTCAACATTAAATACAAGACAGTAAAACAACGGTGATGGAAAAAAATAATGGTATCCTATTTTTCTTATATTTTTCTTATTCATATACCTACAGTTATATGTATCTTATTTATCTTATTAATATATATTTTTTCCTTTTTTTATTTTTATTTAAAAAAAATAAAATACCATGTATGTTCTTAAATTTTTCTGAATTTGCAGACTATGACTGGCATAAGTCGCCCAACAGCAGTAATAATAACTTCTTTGCATTATAATAAATAATATAAATAAATAAAAATAAATCTAATATATATATTCATATATAATGTATGTATGTAGCAGTACACAGCTTCACAATTATGATTTCTATCAAGCATCATAAAGTTGGAGGAAAGTTGAAGAAGTTTCCCCCAAAATAGTTCCCTATGTCTTTGATTTTCCTTAAAGTTCTGCAGAATCTTTTCAGACGAGACGAAATTAAGAGTGTTCTTTTAGCCACTCAGAGGAATTAGGAGGCTCGCTGTTTTTCCACTTCTGGGAAATGCATTTATTTACAGCAATTAAAGGCCATTTTAACACACCTATAACCTGTAGGTACTGAATAACTTTAGTCATTTCCCCGGAGTCATCACCTAATACGATCAGCTTAGGACGTGTGCCCAAATAAATAAAAAAAAAAAAAATAATAATAATTATGGACTTTATTTTAGCATTTCTGCTAAACTGCTGCTACTTTATCATCTGCAGAACATCACAGAGCTGTAAGCGATCACGAGGCTGCACACGCTGAATTTAGTTAAACCCAAAATGCCGTTGGTAACTCTGTGTTAACTAGATGTTATGACTAATGTGTAAAAGTAGATTCCTGTAGAAGTAAAGAAGTCGTAACAATGATCATTCATATTCTTTTTATTATTTATTATATTTATTATTATATAGACACTACTTGTTGCTTTTACTAAAGCATTTTTAAGATATATTATCTCCAAATTCTCAGAAGTGCAAAATACAAATCCATCCGTATGTTACTGTTCAACAACTGTCCATACGCAGCTGTGGACGGCAGACGGCAGGAGCAGTTCATAAGGGAATGCTGTCTTATGAGCATCCAACCAAAATCCAGGACCACTGTTGGATCAATAGGCAATATGTACGGTGTTTCCACAGTGACTTGCAGATAATCATCATCATCATCATCATCATCATCTATAAGTAGTCTGAGATCGTGTTCAACTCGTACAACTCGTACAACGTCTGTGTCTCATTCTCTCACTCTGTACGTGTCTCTTCTAGAGAGAGAGAGAGAGAGAGAGAGAGAGAGAGAGGAGGATAAAGAGCTTTTTAGTTTTTGGGAACAAAAGCTCACATCAAAAAGAAAATGTACTGAAAAAAGTAGGCAGGATAAACACACACTCACACACACACACACACACACACACACACACACACACACACACACACTCACACACACATTCATTATATTCGTCTGGAAAGTTTGAGGTCTCACTTTGTCCTCCTGGTGTGTGTGAGAGTGAACAGGATTTGCCTCTGCCTGCACTGTGTGTGTGTGTGTGTGTGTGTGTGTGTGTGTGTGTGTGTGTGTATGAGAGGGTGTGCGCTGTGTGGGCCTTCCTGTAGCTCGGAGGCTGTAACTCAGCTAGCTAATCCTGAGCTGGGGAGCGCCGCTATGGATTTAGTGCAACCAGCAATATCAGCTCTGTACCTGGCCCCCTCCCAAACCCTCTAAATCCAGCTCGCCTACATCTCCCATAACTCACCGCTGCATCCCAGAGAGCTTTACAGAAAGCCTACGTACGGCCTTGTTTATTCACCCCCATATGCCGTTGTTTGTTTATTTATTTGTTTGTTTGTCTGCCTGTTTGTTTGTTTGTTCATTCGGAAATTATGATAACCCCGCTAAATTAGGCCTGATTTTCAGGGCTTTTTTAGGGCTTTTTTCTCCCCCCACTGCATCGATGCACTGCCCTCACCTGGCTGAGACGACTACTGCAACCGAACATGATTGTTTTTTTTTATATTATTATTAAAATTTATTTTCATTTATTTATCTTCTCGTAGCTTCAGGACGGGCCCTGTATCGATCCATTCACCTTCTGGATTAATCTCATTCCGAGTATGTTGAGTGGGCCCGTTTTATACGGCCTGATTTTAATGGGGTCAAGATTAATCCATCTCCCTCTGGGTCTTTCTGGTTGTTTTTTTTTTTCTCCCTGATCGCCCGCCGGTCGCCAAGAGGAGAATGGAGCAGCCGGAAGCCGTGCCGATGCAAAAAGTCTTGCAATGAAGTAATGACTCAAATATGAGTAAGCAGGATTGAAGCTGCTGAGAAAAACAAACTTAAACTGAAAGTATGAAAAGTACACGGTCCAAAAAAGTGCCGAGTAACAGTTACTTACAGGCCTGCAGTTGAACTTCTCAGTACGTCCAACATCTATCAGCTGAGGATCTGCAGTCTGCCCGGCTCGGTCCTCCTCGTTTTAGGAATCCCATGGTTTAAAGTACAGTAATTAAACTTGAAATAAAAAGTGTTGAGGTGTGGCCAACAGCAAAGCTGTCCAGGAGCTGAACAGGAATTTTTTCATGTTTCAGACATGCAGGGCTACTGAATAACCCTAGTAGGTAGTAGAAATGTACATTACGTACTGAATAATGTGTAGTAGTTACTAAATAATGTTTCTGCCATTATTGAATAATTAGTATGTACAGAACAATTTATAGTAGTAACTGAATATTTAGTTCGCACTGAATGAGTTTTGCAGGTACTGAATAATTTATACTAGTCACTGAATAATTAGAAGGTACAGAGTAATTAATAGTAGTTATTAAATAATTCATAGCAGTTACTGACAAATGAGCAAGTACTGAATGATTATAGTAGTTACTGAATACTTAGATGTGTTACTGATGACTTATAGATGTTACTGAATAATTCATAGTTATTAAATAATGCATAGTCATTATGGAAAAGTTTGTAAGTACTGAATGATTATAGCAGTTAGTGAATAATTAGTAGGTACAGAATAATTTATAATAGTTACTTTAAACAGTTAGTAGGTACTGAATAATTGAATAATAATTGAATTACTGAATCATTTATACTAGTCACTGGATAATTAGAAGCTACAGAGTCATTTTTAGTATCTACTGAATAATTAATAGTAGTTATTAAATAATTCATAGCAGTTACTGACAAATGAGCAAGCACTGAATAATTATCACAGTTACTGAATAATTAATAGGTACAAAATAATGTAGAGTAGTTACTAAAAATTAGTAGTAGTTATTAAATAATTTATAGCAGTTAGTGAATAATTAGTAAATACAGATAGTTACTGAATAATTGAATACTAACTGAATTACTGAATAATTTATAGTAGTCACTGAATAATTAGATAGTAGTTACTGAATAATTAGATAGTAGTTACTAAATAGATAGTAGTTGCTAAATATTTCATATAGTTACTGAATCATTTTGAGTAGTTATTAAATAATTAGTAGATACCAAATAATTGATAGCAGTTACTGAATAATTGAGTATTAAGATTTTGTAAGCATATTTATAATAATTTATAGTAGTTATTTATAGTTATAATTATAGCAGTTACTGAATAATTTCAAGTAGTTATTAAATAATTAGTAGATATCAAATGATTTATAGTAGTTACAGAATAATTTATAGTAGTTATTAAAAATTAGTAGACACCAAATAATTTATAGTGGTTACTGAATAATTAAATAGTAGTTACTAAATATTTCATATAGTTTCTGAATAATTTAGAGTAGTTAAATAATAGTAGTAGTTAAACTAATTAAATAATTTTAATTATTTATTTTTATTTATAGTAGTTACTGAATAATTGGACAGCACAGAATAAGTAATAACAGTAAACTTACCTGAACCTTATCTGGATTAGTTATTGCTCTAGGTAGGTAGCCTAATTGCTCGTCCTACAACAGTTGTTGATTGACGGCTCTGATATGTACAGTTCATCTAAAAACATCGCGAAACTCATAACTAGAACCCAGGAGAATGAAGATCAGGGCGGGGTGCATGTGCGCTCTCCCAGCGATCCATGGAATTGCCGTTGCAAAGCCTTTTTTGACGCATATCATCTAACAGTGCAGTAACTTGGGCTCTTGGGCGCCCCCCCTTCGAGGCGAGGCCCCTGCAAGCATTCCCCTCATGAGCAGCCCTGTCAACACACCTTAATATGTACGTTCACAGGTGGCTAAATCTCAGTGTCGACAGTAGCGATGCAATTCTCACCAACTGTTCCCGTCCAGACTTTCCTGAGGAGAGACGGATTGATTATCTGAAGCTCGCAGCTGTGGAAAACTCGAGAGCCATCAGTCTTCTGATGTGTGACAGAGACTTCTAGCATCTCCGTCTCTCTCTTTTTCTTTTCTCTCATGAGCGAACGCCTTTTTTCTTCTTCTCTAAGATTGGCATCGCAATGCGCTCCCACTCCTCCTTTTCAAGTCGTTTGTTTTGCCCCTTCGTTTCAGCCATTTTCCTGAAGAGGAGGCAGCTGGACGCCATTCAGCGGACTCTCAATTAGCCGCATTTTGTTTCGCTCCTCACTCGAGCGCATTTAGCCACTTTTTGCCACCGCTAATTCTGCGGCGCTTGTTCGAGCTCCGGCGGGCGTTTTTGAAGTCTTTCATAGCCGTCCCTTCATTTCCTGGGCCTTCGCTTGATGTATAGCACAGCTAAGACAATTAGGGCCCATTAAGACAATAGTGGTTGAGTGTGTAGGCACCAAAGTGCTGACTAATAACCGTCATTAGAATAATAATTGGAATGGCAACGTCGTTGCCGATCGCTCAGATATGAATCACAATATTGATGCGAGGAACAGAAGTAATAACGGCTGCATTACAATAGCGGTTGTCACAAGGAAAAAGGAAAAGAGCGGAGGATATATTCCATCACAGTACCTCTTTTCATCCCCCCATTTTTCTTCTCTTCTTTTTATATGTCGGCTCAATACCTCGCCTGTCAATGTTTTATTAACCCGCACACCCTTCTCTGGTGAATGGAGCACGGAGGCTCTAAACCTGATTAAGTCGGACTAAATTAAATTTAAATGAAGTCGGACGAGAAGGCCAATAAGTGGCGGGTGGATTCACCCAGCCAAATATCTCCTCACTACAGGCTATATTCCTCCGTCGTTCCCTTTATTTTTCCTCATTCTACTGCTGTAATTCTTCTCTATGGCCTACGAGGACGCGTACATTCATTGAAGGCAGCACAGACTTTACAGGCTGGGTCGGGGACACTTCCCAGACAAATCCCAGAAGCTGGTGTTAAGATACAGCTCTTGACAGTTGGAGCCTAATTGAGGCTCATTCATACTCCCTTCATGTTTGAAAATAAAGGCGCCCGTTTCAAACAACAGAACCGGCACTACCCACACACTTATATGCATCCTTTATGTTAGGACGGTAATGCTAAGCATTAGATCCTATGCAATGAGGGTCAAAAGTTTCGGACAACAAACAAGCATGGCGACAGGGTGGAGGAGGTTGTGCTAATGTACTTCCTGCAAAAAAGACTTTCTTCTCCGCGCTCTCTGTCCGTATCCGTGTCCGTATTTAACATCGAGCACAAATGAGCCTCGAGGCAGTTGCTGGATTCGTTCAGTAATCGTTTTTGTAGAGCGTTTTAATAAATTCTTCAGTCAAAGGTTTTTGTAAAGCTGCAGATCTGCATAATTCATTTTCAGAGATGGGACTAGTTTTCCAGGTGAAAGAATTCGTGGTCATTTGTTGCTTGTGAAGTGGTGTGGGCGGAATTTTTCAGGCTCCATCTAATCAAGCATAGATACCAGAAGCTGATTATTTTTTCTGTGTTTCTGCAGTGCTAGAAAGTCGGATATGGTGTCCTTATAACATTGGCTCATATCTGTCATTTTTAAAAACCTACACTGCCTTTGCAATTTGTATTGTCTTGCAAAATGGGCGTGGTTTCACCGTGTATTTAGGAGACACCCTAAGCTAGTTTGTATCAGCTAGGATCCAGAAGATGCGTCTAAGCTTAGATACTACTACATACAGAAGTCTGGGGAGTATGGGGACCACAATACTGGCACTACACTATACTTCCAGTTCAAGTGAAGGCTGAACTGGAAGACTGGTGGGGGGGACCAGTACTGGTTATTTTGGATGTTGGCAAGCTGGCTAATTGTCAGACAGCGAATGCACAAAACTACCACGGTCATACTAGCTAGCTCTATACCTGTGAAGGGCACAGTACTGGTCTAAGCAAGTGTAGACCAGGCATAGCTGGCATGGCTGGCATATGGCTAGCCTACCAGTTAGTGGTAGCAAGTGGGCTGTCTCGCCTAAGAGCACAGTGCTGGTGGTAGCAACAAGTGTATGCTATCATGGTTGGCTGCATTGTCCACCAATGGAGCAGAAACTCTGAAAATTACAAAGTTAAACAATTAGAAATAACCAGTAAAGAACTGGTGTGGTTGGCAGCAGTGGGGTGCCACTCAGTGAGGATAACATGGCAGTAAGAAGGCTTGCTAACTCACCTACCAGACGCAGTAGAGTAACAGACTGAAAGATAATAATACAGTCTGCAGACTGACTGCTGTACCGTGCAGTCTCTCATTTATGTGTTTACTTACAGCCAGCAGGGAGGAACTGTTCGTGAGTTGTGCTTAGACATTGCTAAAATTAGCATCTGCTTCATGTTTGGAACTTCAGTGCTGCTGTACAGATCAGCCCGCTTTCAGAGGTCAGTGCAGCCAGAGCAGCAGAGCTAGTGTTTGTTAGCGCCAGGAAAGCTGAGACGTGAAACCAGCCATCAAATAGATCGACACCGAATCCCTGCTGAATCAAGCTGGTCAACCTGGTATAACCAATTGAGCAGCTTAGCTGCTCCAACGAAATTAGGTTTTCATTAGAGCTTGATGGTTTACATGGTTTAAAAGCATGATCAACCAGACTAAGCCAGACCACCAGTATGACCAGGCTTGACCAGGCCGACCATGACAACCAGCATCACCAAGTTGGTTGACAAAAAGACTAAACTAGTCGACCAGCATGTCAGGATTAGCAGTATCATCTGACTGGTTGACTAGCATGAACAGCAAGACCAAGCTAGTCAACCAGCATGATCATCATTACTGGTTGACCAGCATGACCAAGCTGATTGACCAGCATAATCATCGCTGGTTGAACAGCATGACCAAGTTGGTCGACCAGCAAAACCAGCATGACCAAGCTGGTTGACCAGCATGACGACACAAGATCAAATGCATCATACGTTATGCTGGTCAAGAACTGGTTAACCTGCTGGCTTAGCAGCATAGACTATCCGAAATAACCAAGCTGGTCAACCAGCTTTACCAAACTAGCCATCCAGTATGACCAGCTTGACAACCAGCTAGTCCATCAAACTCAAATGAAAACATACGCTATGCTGGTCAAGAGCTAAGCTGGTCTACTGGTTTAACCAGCCGGTTTACCAGCGTGAGGTATGTTTTCATCTGGATGACCAGCTTTTTAACCACATTGACCATCAAAGACCAGCTTAGACCAGTGGGCAAGAGCGGGCAATTACAGCAGGGGACATGGGTTTAACCTCAGCCGATGCTCAATAGTTTGCACTGTAAGTGAGCCCCCTTGCTCCTTCTGTTCCTTACTAAACGTTCCCCAAACCAAAATACGTGAAAATTACGATACAGACGTAGCAGAAGCATCTACAGCGCTGAACTTCCGTTTGTTTCCGGCGAAACTTCGCTCGACACTGCAGGTGTTCATTCAGTACTCTGGATTCTGCTGTGTGTGCAACTGTGGAGATACCTGGAGAGTACAGTAGAAGAAAACACCAACTGGTCTGGAAGATAACAGGTGCACCACAATATGCTCATCCTGCCAGGGGTATTGGACTGCAGGCATGCCCCCGTTCAAGTTGTCCCAACTATGCGCTTCTTCACAGTAGTTAACTGATTAATTGGGCCTTACGACTCCAGACGAAAGCTAATTAGCTCGGGCATTTGGGTGGGAGAAATGCCTTCAAGAGCTGCAGAAGACACAACGCAAGTCCAGCGTACCTTCCTCTGATTTGATTCTCTCAGTTTAACTGGCGTGTGTATCTCCCTCACCTTCGCTCACCTGCTGGCACCTTGTTCAAGTGATTACTCAGACCGTTACTGCCTAACTATTACTGCCTACACAACCAGACAGTTCTGAGGCCCTCTGGTTGAGGCTAGATGCTTTGGTAAATCACCCGCCAACTTGCTAGTTAATTAAGATTTAATTAATTGTTAATTAAGAAGAGTTCATATCTGAGTGCTGGCTCATATGCCTCAACACTTTTTTTTTTTTTTTACACCTGTTTTCTTTTTAATTATCTTTATTATTATTATTATTAAGCCTGGTTAGTTAGCTTAAAATTACAGCTAGCTTCCTATTGCAACTATATTTAGGATATCTTTATCTGTTTGTTTTTAGCTCATTCAGGAACGCTGACTAGTTAGGCTAGTTAGCGCAGCTAGGCTAGGTTTAAAAACTGTCTGTTAGTCGTCTAATTAAGCTAGTAACATCTGCGATTAAGTGATTGTGACTAGCTTATCAAGAACACTGACTTGTTAGGCTAGTTAGCACAGCTAGGCTAATTATAACCGTCAGCTAGTCGTCTAATTAGTCTAGTATCTGTAATAAAGTGCTTGTTTTTAGCTTATCAGCAACACTAACGAGTTAGGGTAGTTAGCACAGATTGGCTAGTTATGTTTAAAAGCTGTCAGCTAGCTTCCTATAGTAATATATGTAATAAAGTGCTTGTTTTTAGCTTCTTCAGGGACACTGACGAGTTAGATTAGGTAGCACAGCTTTGCTAGTTGTGTTTAATAACTGTCAGCTAGGCTAGGTTAGCAAGTAAGTGATTGTGTTTAGCTTATCAAAAACACTGACAAGTTAGGCTAGTTAGCACAGCTTGGCTAGTCATGTTTAGAACGGTCAGCCAGCTTTCTAATGCTAGGACCATCTGTTATAATAAAGTGCATGGTTTTAGCTTATTTAGGAACACTGACAAATTAGGCTAGTTAGCACAGCTAAGCTAGTTATGTTTAAAAGCTATCAGCTAGCTTCCTATAGTAATAAATGTAATAATGTGCTTGTTTTTAGCTTATTCAGGGACACTGACGAGTTAGGCTAGTTAGCACAGCTAAGCTAGTTATGTTTAAAAGCTGTCAGCTAGCTTCCTATAGTAATATATGTAATAAAGTGCTTGTTTTTAGCTTCTTCAGGGACACTGACGAGTTAGATTAGGTAGCACAGCTTTGCTAGTTGTGTTTAATAACTGTCAGCTAGGCTAGGTTAGCAAGTAAGTGATTATGTTTAGCTTATTAGGAACACAGACAATATCAGAGTTCTTCTGCCTTGGAATATTCATTTTAATTTCATCCTCCCGACCATTTAATTGCATCCGAACGGGAGTGAAGTTGTGTTGGGGAAAATTAGCTTTCTGTTTCACTGCATCCAGTTTTCACCTCCACAGATATAAAAAAGAGCCGTCAACCCGCGGGTTAGGATACAGGATCAGGCTAGCGGGCCTCATCGGAATGAGCAGTGACAAATTTAGCCCCATGATCCGCTCCAGTGACGTGGCAGCGATGAGTCACCCTTCATGAGGAGACCTCTGTGTCAGGGCTGCAGATAATTGCGCTTCACCGGAGACAGACGTCCAGGGCCTTCATGTCTGCAGCGAGGCTAATGATGCGCTGCGCACTCGCAGCAGCCTGCCTCCGCTGTTCGCTGCCCAAATAAACATTAGCGGCCCAGAGTTGGCGTGTGCCAAAGCCTAGAAGGCCCAGGATGCTGGGTGGCCAAATGCAGCATCCAGCGGCATGCGCCAGCGAGCGCATTAGAGGAGTGCGTCAACCGCAAGACATCCTAAGCGTGAGGCTAGCAGCTGCGGTTCGGCCACGCTAGCCTTGCGATGAGCGGCGCGGCTGGAAGTGACTGCTGGGTGTATTTAATTCACGCTGAGCCGCAGCTCTCATTACCGCTGCGGCTCATGAACGCCATGTCAGTCAGAGCCGGGTGGACAGGAGGAGACTGTCAGCGAGTGCTAATGGATAAGGATAATGATCGTGGCAGTGATCTAAGCACCATGTAATTAAAGACTCTCTCTCTCTCTCTCTTTCTCTTTCAGCACGGGCCCAGGCGGTGCAGGCGGAGAACGTGACGGTTTTGGAGGGCGGGACGGCACAGATCTCCTGCCGCCTCCAGAACTACGACGGTTCCATAGTGGTCATCCAGAACCCACGCAGGCAGACGCTTTTCTTCAATGGGACACGAGGTGAGCAAACAGCTGGGCCAGAGCTCCTCCTAGCTCCTCAAATCACTGGCCCTTTGTCTCAGAACAAGATCCCATGAAGACCAAGAGGCCGATGCTTCTAGTAGCCTGACCTGATGCTACCTGGAATTGGGTTGCCCAGAAGGGTCCCAAATGTGGAAAAAAGGCGTTTACATACTTTGGATTTAGTGTAAAAACTCTAAATACTCTAAAAACTCTAAAACAGTTGTGGAGGCATAAAGCTATCATCATCAAGCTCCTTTTGTTGAACTGGGATGTTGGAATTTCCATGTTTCAACTTGAACACCCTCACAAGTCCCCCCACAAGAACATCTGTATTAGCACCTCTGTCCATTTGTGTCTTATTAAATCAGCATACGCACAGTACTGTCCAACTTCTATCTGCGGACATGTTTCCATGGGGTTTTTATGCGAAAAATATGTATGAGTGGTATCGCTAATGATTCTAACCTGAGGCAATGCTAACAGTGCTAACCTGGAACATGAAAAGTGGGACATATTATGATTCGATTGGCCATAAAACACCAGTAAAGATCTGAAGTGTCCAATTACTTCTGAGATAAATAGTCCAAGCGTTAGGCCTACGTTGCATAGCTAAGAACAAGGGTGTTCTTAGCTATGCAACGTAGGCCTAACCTTGAAAAAACTGAATTGTCCATTTTTATAGATCACAGCACATCAGACAGTGTCAAAAAACACTGTATAATCTGCTGTGATCTATAAAAACTATTATTTGACCACTGAATGCAAGTTCGATGCAAGCGTGGGATGACTGTGTAATGGAAGCAAGTGGCTATGAGCTTCCATTACTTGTTGGCTACATTAGCTTCACAGCTCCAGTGCTACATTTAGGGAGCAAATCTCAGACCCCAGACATGTTTTCGCTGACTGACTACGTTTGGTGGGTGGGGGAAATTGAGTAAAATTAGATTTTTGGTCGAACCATTGCTTATGGGCGCTTTCAGCCCCAGTGCTAATCAGAGCCTGCTGGGTCGTTTAGCAAAACACAGCTGAGGAATCAGCTCACTGTTAGCAAAGTGATTTTCAGCATGTGTAAAGTAAAATGAGTCGTAACCTGCAAGATTCAGGCTGAATTAAGAAGGTTGACAGAATTCATAGGATTAATTTATAGAATTTGTTATTTATTTATGTCCATTATGTCCCAGTTTCTCTGTGAAGGCTGATGTAGCACTATATGCTAGCTTTTAATTTCACATCCAGATATCGACAGGCATACAGAAAAACTGTAGTAAAGTGAAAGTAAGAGTAACATTTTAAAAAATATTAATATAGGCACATAAACAATATGGTACATACAAATAAACATATTTTAATTCTGGGCACAAGAAGGAGCCTCTACATCAGTCTGCTTTATCTTAGCACATAAACCCCAACGGTAAGTGTGTCGCACCTTGTACAATGACATTAAAATAGTAATATCAATGAAATAATACTGTACAAATGAATATATATATATATATATAACTGCTTGGCCACAGTGAGCAAAGGTATGTTTGGAAGAAAAAGGGTGTTGAATTTCATGTAAAGAACACCGCTCCAACTGTTAAACATTACGGAAGATCAACCGTGCTTTGCACTTGTGTTGCAGCCAGTGGCAAAGGGAACATTTCACTGTAGAAAATATAAACTTATTTGATTAAAAAATCAGCAAATTCTGGAAACAACCATCACACAATCTATAAAAACAAGCTGATGGACTACCTCAAGTGGAACAACCTAAAGGTTTTGCCCTGTCCCTCACAGTCAGCCCCCCAAATCTAAACATCATTGAAAATTTGTGGACAGGCCTCAAAAGTGCAGTGCGGAAAGAAACAGCCCAAGAAACATACAGAACTGGGCTCTTTTCCATTTCTGATATTTTGGAAAAGATGGAAATATAATGTAATATAAATGATCTTGCTTGAAATATTAAATAAATGGTTCATCTTTAACGTCATTATGAAAATCAGCTCTTCACTGGGTACTCTACTCACAGCAACAGATATCTTGACCAGGGCTGTCCAAAACCTTTGTTTGCTCCTGTATATCGGTCTGAAAGGCACCACACATGCTGTGTAATTCTAAGGGATAATAAGGGTGTTGGGAAATGGTGGTGTAAAAATGTATTATGGCTGTTTTTGGCACATAAACCCTCCCAAACGTTATAAGTGGACCTCAGGGAAGGCGGAAATAAAATGGGTGAAAAATGTAGGATATGGGCCTTTTAACACCCAAGAGCTCAGACTATTTAATACAGTGAGGGTTTACAATCCAGACTTCACACAGGCTTTATTTCTTTCCTTCTTAGACTATAATACCAGAAGGAGTTCGTAGAATCGTTCAGAACTACACATTCACACTACATGTGCAAAAGTTTGTAGACCCCTGCTGGTTCAGCCATGGCAGGCCCACACTCACCCTATCCTCTGGCAGATGAATGTGAAAAGTACAGTGAAACTAGACTGCCAAACAAACTTGGACAGACAGACTAACAACAGTTAGTCCCGACCTCACGATCTGATTGGTTGAGAAGCGTTCTTAAACTGTGTGGAAAGGCTGGGCGGCCATCTTTGCAACGGCACCATGCAGTGAATTCCAGTTACACAAGGCTAGGCGAGAGGCGAGACCAAAATACTGCATATTCACCATGTGTTGGACACTGACCACTAATGTGCATGTGGCGGAGGCCAAATTCCATCAAACACACACAATGGCAGTGAGCACATGTGCCTGAAGCGGTGGGCAGCCACCACTTTTTTTAAGAAAGCAGCCCCTGTAAGCTGATTGGCTCTTTCTCCATAATACCATGTTGAGCGTTTTGAGAAGTCCTGTTCATATGGCAGCTCTACTCATCAAAAACAACGATAAGCCGTATCCTAGAGCATCAGGAATACACGGATGGCCCATGACACCCGTTTTATATGTAAAATATAAGTGGATAAATAAATAAATTCATTAAGTAAATCAAATGAAATAAATAATGCTAATATTAGTGAATTGACAGTGTCTACTTTTTAAGCTCATTAAAGCATTAAAATGTCAACCAATACAAAAAAAACCTGCATATGATTCAGTTTCAGATAAACAAATCTGTGTAAACATCCTAATTGCAGCATGTATTTTCTAAAATCAGTTACCTAGCTAGTGTATAGCCATCATATGGCAGTGGTGTTTGCTTTCTTTATGTGATTGTAAAAATATCGGTAAAAATGCCTGAAAGTCTTTTGGCCGTCCCCTGGTCAGTTCACTACGTAGCTAATGCTATGCAGGGAATTCATTAAGTGAGTGGACCATTCCTAATGCAGCTCCTCTTTCCCTTTTGTTGGGTATGTAGAGATAGAAGGACTGGCTTGGACGTCATCATATGCCTCTGCTTCTTTTATAAGCCATTTCAAATTAACCCCTTAAACACCCTATGTTCCACTGGTGGGCCAGAAATGCTACTCCAAATGTCTGTTACCCAAGAATAGCCCCACCAGCATATTCAGAACCCCCTGTAGTAACTGAGTAATTCGCTATAGTGTGTAATAAGCCTATAAGGGGTTAAAAGCCCTCTGCAGCGTTTTGTATATGTGATTTCATGACATTTCATAAAATTCTGAAGAAGCGGTGGCAAAAATCTATGTAGCGGAAACACTGGGTCTTAACAGGGGGTTTGTGCCCCATTTGCTTCAGTAACAGCCTCGACTCTTCGGGGAAGGCCTTACACTAGATGTCAGAACATTGCTATTAGGATCTGAGTGTGTTCAGCAATGAAAGCGTTAGTGGGGTCAGGTACTGATGCTGGATGATTAGCTTTGGATCTCAAACGTGCTGGATGGAGCTTCATCACTTCAGAAAACATAGCTGCACTGCTCTAGCGCTCATGCGTACATGCATACAGGCTGTAACTTGTGTAAAGCATAAACACAGCTACTTTTTGTCTTTTAGTCTTTCACATTTATTTTCATACTGCTGTGCATTTTAAAGTTAGAGCTGAGAAATTTGTACAATTTCTCCTTGTGACAGCTAGCTTTTCTCATCATTTAAATGCATTTAAACTGCCACCCATTTGTCTTTTTGAATTACTTTTAACTTATTACCATGGATTTATTTTTAAAGACCATTTTAGAAATGAATCCCTAATGACATTTCTCCCTCCTTGCTGTCGCTATCCTTCATTTCTGACAGTAGCTTTCATCTTATTACAAGAAATGAGTTACACCATGGCACTCGGTCCTCCTCACTTCATGTAGGGTTCTAGAAGTGTGGACTAAGTGTGAACCCTTTGGAATTACTTGAATTTCTATGCTAATAACTAATACATTGTGGTCTCATCATCTGTTATCTAAGTCACAATTATAAACAAACACAGCCAAACTATACTAATAACACACATACAGATGTACTGTTCATGTCTTTGTATAGCATAGAGTGAACATTCACAGTGCAGGCTAGAAAAAGTAAGTGAACCCTTTGGATTTCCAAGGTGATGACTAATACATTGTAGCCTAATCCTTGTCTAAGTGTTTGTCTAAGTCTGAATTATAGACAAACACAATCTAACTAACATACAATCTAACACACAAACAGTTGTATTGCTCGTGTCCTTTATTCTGCACATTCTGCACAACATCCACAGTGCAGGCTAGAAAAAGTAAGTGAACCCTTTGGAATTACTTGGATTTGGAATTACATTGCGGTCTAAGTCTAAGGATTTCTGCACTGATGGCTAATACATTGTGGTCTAATCATTGTCTTAGTTATAAATAAACACAGTCTAACTATACTATTAACACAAACAGTTGTACTGTTCATGTCATTATTTAGCACATAGAGTAAATATTAACAGTGCAGGCTAGAAAAAGTAAGTGAACCCTTTGGAATTACTTGAATTTCTGCAGTAATACATTGTAGTCCAGTCGTTACCTAAGTTATAATTATAGATAAACAATCATACTAAACTAATAGCACACAAACAGTTGTATATCCACAGTGCAGGCTAGAAAAGGCAAATGAACCTGAATGTTAAAGGCTTTTCTAAGAGCTAATTGGCAAAGTTTGAGAACAGTGACAAACCTGTTCTCAAGAAAAGGGTAATATGAACCACACCTCAATGCAAACCACTTTCAGAAGATCTCAGTAGACATGTTATAGAGGCGCATGAAGCTGGAAAAGGCAAAAATGTAAGCTAAAGACCTGGATGTACATCAGTCCAGTCTACTATTACTCAATATATTACACTATCCTCCATTAGAAAAGAATGATGTTCTTGGATGTACCCTACAAAGGAGACACTGCTGTCCCAAGCAAAACATTGCAGCCTGTCTGAAGATTTGCCCAGTGTTGAAGAGGGATTTTGGATCATTCTTACCTGCAAATGTGTTACAGGTTTTTTTTTTAAAGAAGCCTCAGGCAGCCCTCAGTGCCTTGTGATTGTTGAAGGAACAGTGCATTTTAAAGGTGTATCAAAGCATGGCCTCAAGCTGACGAGACATTGGGTGATGTAACAGTGACCTAAAGCACACAAGTAAATCAACACTAAAGAGTGTTGAAAAAGAAGATTTGTGTTTTGGAGCGGCCAGGTCAGAGTGCCGACCTTAACCCTATCAAGATGCTGTGGCAGGACCTGAAGAAGGCTGGGAGCGCAAGGCTTCCCAGAAATATTGATCAACTGGTCCAGCATTTCTTCTCAATGTTGCGTAAACCACCAGAAACAGATGAAGGTGATTTCAGCTAAAGAGTGATCTACAGATTAGTTTTCTTGCAACTGTTATAATAATAATTAATATAATATAATAATAATATAATAATTAATAATACTAAGGAGTAGTATTATGAATGAATATTGACATTCATGTCCAAATACTTTTGTCTCATGGAATGCTTATAGCCTATGTTAGCTAAGCACGGTTTTCTTATACTTTTCTCTCAATTTGGTACTGCCAATTAACCCACCCATTTTTAGCTCCCCCTAGCACTTAGCAATGCGCCCAACACTAGGAGGGTAAGGACTTAACACATGTCTCCTAAGATACTTGCGAAAGCAGCTACCACCACTTTTTAAACTGTTGCCGATGCGGCATCACCAGGCAGCCGACGCGCTCGTAGGAAGTGCCGGGTCCCAGTCGGCTCCAGCTAACAGATGAATGTGCTGGCCAACATCGCTTTGAGAGTAATGAGTGGAGAGAGCGCCATCTACCCACCTAGAGAGAGCACAGCCAGCATGACCAGGCTGGTTGACCAGCCTGACTAGCCGGACCACACTGGTCGACCAGCATGACCAGCTCCAGAAGCTGGTAGACCTGCATGTCCTGAATTGTTTTTTGATCTAACTGAATTTGCCGGCTCATAAACTTCCACCTTCCTTCCCCAGCGAAGTGAAATCGGATCAGTAAGTGAATCACTTGAAACCTGAGTTCTAAACGAATCAGTCGGCTAATCTGAATCGAACTTCCCATGGCCGAGCGTGTCTGTAATGTAGCCACTCTGACTGTGCTGAATCACCTTTAATGCACGCTACTTTTCGGCCCTTCTCTTTTTCCGACCCGTCTCCGACCTATTAATATCCGCGGGTGCACTGTAAAAGCTCTGTCAGCTGCCAGGCCGGCCTGGCCGCTTGAGTGCCCCGCTCTAAATGCTCTGAGAGACACCAAATGAGCTTCTCGCCGGGCTAACTAATGGCTCCTGATAGCACTCTTTTAGTGGATGGCGGAGCAGAAATATCCCTCCGGGCCTATAACCGCAGCAACCTATCAGCACTGTCCGCTTCCCTCGGGCCCATAGCGATTGGCTGGGCCTGAATGGTATGCAAATGAGGCGTGACTAAAGGTGACACAGGCCTGGACAAAGCTCTGACATTTCAGTAAAGAAAAGACTCTTTTAATCTCTCTGTTAAACACGACTGGAGTGAATAGATTCACACCGATACCAGCTGCTACACACACACACACACACACACACACACACACCTCAGCTGACTCGGTTGTTTCTCCCCTCGCTTTCTCACTCACTCACTCAATCACTCACATGGCCTTTCAGTCACCTCACTCGCTCGGCCACTTGCTTATTTGCTCACTGACTTGCTCAATCATTCACTCACTCCCTTGCCCCCTTACTCGCTCACTGACTCACTGGCTCTTATTCACTTACTCCCTCACTCATTTGCTCCTTTAGTTACCTGCTGACTCACTCGCTCACTTGCACACTCACTCACTCGCATTCACTTACTCCTTCCACCTCTCTTATTTACATATCCAGTCTCACTCCCTCCCTCACACCATCCCTTACTCACTTATTTACTTCCTCACTCCCTCACTCATCCCCTCACACATTTACTTATTCACTCAGTCATTCCCTCTTACTTACTTTTGCTTGCTCCCTCCTTTCCTAGCTCGCTCACTTTCTCTCTCCTCACTCACTTCCTCACATAGTTCTTCTTTTCCACACTCCCTTGCTCCCCTCTTTCACTCCCCCAACTTATTCCCCTTTTTCACCAACTCCCTCACTCCCTTCCTCCCTCCCTCACTTACTGTTGCTTGTTCCCTTGTTTGCTCACTTACGCTCTCCCTTAAATGCTCCCTCACCATGTCCCTCACTTATTCACCCGCTTCCTTACCTCTTCCTTCCCTCCCTTTCGTCACTTACCTCTTCCTTTTCATACTCCCTTGCTCCCACCTTCCCTCACTTATTTGCCTGCTCTGTTACTCCCCCGACTCCCTTCTTCCCTTGCTCACCTGCTTACTCCCTGTCTTCCTTAATTGCTCCCTCACTTTGTCGGTCACTTATGCACTCGCTCCCTTATCTCCTCCATCTCTCCTTTACTCACTCGCTCCTTTTCTCACTTACTTCTTCCCCTTCACATGCCCTTGCTCCCTCCTTCCCTTACTTATTGACTTGCTCTTTTACTGCCCCACCTCACTCCCTTTTTTCACTGTCTCTCACTCACTGCCTCCCTTTTTCCCTCACTTACCTTTGCTTGCTCCTTCCTTCCCTTGCTCACTTATTTACTCTTACACTTTAGTTTTTAAATTAGTCCCTTAATATGTCCGTCACTTATTCACTCGCCCCCTACCCTACCACTCACCCTTTTCCTCACTCCCTTGCTCCCTTCTTCCTTCACGTCCACATACTCGGTCCATCCTTTGCTTCCTCCCTCCTTCAGTCACTTTTCCATTCTCTAACTTCATTCCTTATGTAAGTATTCACTCCTCTTCCGATCCCGTCCTCCCTCTCACTCACTCATTTACTCCTTTTCTCACAGAGTATCCCTTACTCACTCATTTACTCCTTTCCCACTCAGTCCCTCCCATACTCCCTTATTCATTCTCTCATTAGCAAGTTCTCTTCCTCTTGTGCTTACTCCCTCCCTCAGTCACTCCCTCCCTTTAAAAAAAGTGTTCAACCCATCTCCCAGCTGCAGTTATCTTATATTCAGTGTGTAAAGCTCAGCTGAGGAGAAAACGACAGCCAAGCACACTGTGTGTGTGTGTGTGTGTGTGTGTGTGAGAGGGAGAGAGAGCGAGCCTTCAGTCGATACATAATGACTCCTACAATGGCTGCTGTACTGCTCATTATTTGTTATTATTCTCATTTTCAGGAGATCGATTCTTCTCTCCTTCTTTAACAACAAAGCGAAAGAGAGGCTTTTTATTCTTCACTCCCTTCCAGCACTGCTCCTTTTTTACCCTCCACCCCTCCACCCGCCTCTAATCACCTGTCAGCTTTTTCGTTTTAAAGAATGTGTGGTTAGCCCCTTCATAAAACACTTACTTTATAAGCTAGAACTGGCCTGAATAGCACTTTGTTAAATTTCATTTTTGCCCTAACTAACCTTAAAATCAGCATTATGCAGCATATTTTCAACTGTAAAACTGCAGCTTCAGAATCATGTTGATGCTGCACTGACTGCAGTGAGGAGAATGGCATCTCGGTCATTGCCACTTTAGGATGAACCCTGTTTCTGCACCATTACTCCACCGCCTCCGTCCACATGCTTCTTTTACTTCCAGTTCTGTATCTCTCAGCTTGTACAGAAATGCATGTGTACAACTGATGTGGTGTTTATGGCAGAGATGGGAAAGTGAATTACACTGCCCACCTGTAGAGGGAGCCCAGGAGCAAAACATACCAATTTTCATACCATACCAATTTTGCTACACGTTCATACAAGTCCATAGCTAACTCAGTTTTACATGTTCAAAGTCAATAGCTAACACAGTGCTGCATGTTCAAAGTCAATAGCTAACACAGTGCTACATGTTCAAAGTCAATGGCTAACTCAGTTCTACACGTTCAAAGTCAATGGCTAACTCAGTTCTACATGTTCAAAGTCAATAGCTAACTCAGTGCTACATGTTCAAAGTCAATAGTTAACTCAGTGCTACACGTTCAAAGTCAATGGCTAACTCAGTTCTACATGTTCAAAGTCAATAGCTAACTCAGTGCTACATGTTCAAAGTCAATAGTTAACTCAGTTCTACATGTTCAAAGTCAATAGTTAACTCAGTTCTACACGTTCAAAGTCAATAGCTAACACAGTGCTACATGTTCAAAGTCAATAGCTAACTCAGTTCTACATGTTCAAAGTCAATAGCTAACACAGTGCTACATGTTCAAAGTCAATAGCTAACTCAGTGCTACATGTTCAAAGTCAATAGTTAACTCAGTTCTACATGTTCAAAGTCAATAGTTAACTCAGTTCTACATGTTCAAAGTCAATAGCTAACACAGTGCTACATGTTCAAAGTCAATAGCTAACTCAGTTCTACATGTTCAAAGTCAATAGCTAACACAGTGCTACATGTTCAAAGTCAATAGCTAAATCAGTTCTACATGTAGAACTTTGCTAGGCAAACATAAATCTTGTTTATTTGCTTTCAAATTCTAAACATTATAAAGTTTCATGCTTCCAAAAAATTCAGAACAGTTGTCATTGTTAATAATTGAAACGGATGCTGTTATTAATGCATGCATAACAATTATAACCCTTAACTGAATGAGAATGCCTCAGTGGCTGTTTATTGGGGTCTATTATTAAAAAGTGGTCCCCAAAAGACAAAGGGTCTAATTTTGTAATATGGAAATGCTGAATGAGTACTCAAGTGTTCAAGTAATCCCCGGCCCCCTTCCCTTTCCTCCAGTTTCCCGCTTGTTGTCCACCTGTGATCAGCTCCCTCAAGACTGCGCATCACACGCAGATCCGATTCCAGTTAGAATCAGGGATGCATCCAAACCCACTTTGATCACAGACACCACTATGCTTGTCTTTTCATGCGTACTCAGGCAACGTCACTTATCCCAGATATGGGATGCATGTGTATGCCCAGTGTAGCGTAGAGTGTAAACACAGCCTTTCAGAGCCTCCATAGCGTCTCTGCTCTCTTCTCATTTCCTTTGTTGCTCACTTCTGCTCCTCAGTCTCTCTCGCTCAGTGCTTTACTGGCACGATTGTTCCAAGCTACATTAGCGCCAAACCAATTAACATATAAATCAATAGGAGGGGAAAAATGAACAGAAGTAAAACAATAGGAAGAGAAAAGAAGCTATTTTCCAAGAGTAATCATAAACAAAGAAAGGAAAGGTTGAGGGAACATGTTTTTAATAAGTTGTGTCTTGCCTTAATGGCTTTTCCCTCGGGTCGTGGCGAGATGCCGTAAGTCTTGAATTGATTTGAATATGCTTTATTGTCCCTGATGGGAACACTTTTTTCATTTTAGCGTTCCTGACTGGACGGAAAAAAGGGAAACAGAAGCAGAACAGCTCACTCAAACAAACATTACATACAAATCAGACATTCATCTGCTGCTCATTCTTAGGTGTTTCATATCAGGTAATGAAAGTGTCAGTCAGAAGAGGTAGGCCACAAAAAAAGTACCTGCATTAAGGCATTTTGACAGAATCTCGGATCCCGAATATGTGAGGTTTTTCCAGCCACTAGAAAGTGTGTGATCCTTTTACAATTTGCAAATTTAAGTGTGACCTGAAATGTGATCAGGTCTTCATCTGATCCCTGGAACCAGACTGTTAATCCAATTTTACGTCAGAGTTTTTACGTTTCTTAATTAAGCAAAGTTATCCAGCATTAAATAACTGCGTTTGCAGACGTATGAGAAACCTCTGTGAGTTCATTTAAAGTGGCAACTGAGGAACATAAATGTAGGTCTTCACAACCAAAGTCTGGTGTTCACCACACAGGTCTATGGAAGTGTGCTGTGCCTCCAACAAGGGAGATTTCTAAAGACCTCAGAAAAAGACCTCCCAGATTTTATCAGGTTGGAAAAGTTTACAAAACCATTTCTTAAGACTTTCTCCCTCCAACAGTCCACCGTGAGGCAGATGATCTACAAATGAAAGACATCAGCACCATTGCTCCTCCTTCAAAGAGTGTCTGTTCAGCTAAAATCACTCTTCAAGGGCATAGCAAATGATAATAATGTAGGAAGTCCCAAAAAACCCAGGGTGAGATGTAAGAACCAGGCTGAGATGTTCATGAGAGAAGAATGATGTGCATGGCTGGATAGCAAGTAGGAAGCCACTGCCCTCCAGAAAGAACACTGCTGACTGTATGAAGTTTTCTCAAGGCCACATGAATAAGCCAGAAGCCTACTGGAAGAATGTTCTGTAGACAGATGAATTCTGCCTAGAACTTTAAATGAAAGCCATATCTTTGCAGTGAAAATCAGACACTGCATTTGAACTGGAACTGGAGCTCCACTCAGCTTTTGCTGTTGCTAATTTGCTGCTGGTTAAGTTGTCCAACTACTGTCACCCCTAAAGATGATAATGTATATTCAATCGTTAATAATAAAGATGTAGAACTTTCTTTATAATTAAATGGTTAAATATAGAGTTTAAATATGTGTTTAAATATGACCCATAAATAAGTTGATTGTTACCCATATACATACATTCTATAATCAAATATTACCCATAAATATACATTCTATATTCAGCTGTACCCATAAATATATTCTATATTGAACTATTACCCATAAATATATGTTATAAATTTAACTGTTACCCATAAACATTTTTGCTATATTCAACTGTTATTCATAAATATATATTCAACTCCCATAAATATTTATTCTATGTTAATTTTTTAGCATATAGATACACTATATATTCAACATTTACATATATATACATTCTATATTCAGATTTTACTATACTACTATATTTAACTGTTACTCATAAATGTATTCTGTATTCAATTTTTTACACATATAGCTATATTCTATATTACAATTTTACCAATATGGATATATTCCATGTTCCGCTGTTACCTGTAAAGATATATTTTCTATTCCAAAAACACACACACACATATATATATATATATTCAGCTGTTACCATAAATATATATTCTATATTTAACTATTATGCATAAATATATGTTCTATAATTCAACTGTTACCCATACATTTACATTCTATATTTAACTGTTACCCATAAATATATATTCTAAATTTAACCATTACCAAACATTTTTGCTATATTTAACTGTTACAATAAATATATACTATTTAACTGTTATTCATAAATATATATTCCATATTCAACTCTTACCCAAAAATATTTTTTCTTTATCTATATTAATTCTTTATTCTGTATTATTATTATTATTATTATTATTACTATTATTATTACATATTATGTTCAACTTTTAACATATAGATACACTATTTATTCAACATTTACATATATATTCTATATTCAGATTTTACTATACTACTATTTTTAACTGTTACTTATAAATGTATTCTGTATTCAATTTTTACACATATAGCTATATTCTATATTACAATTTTACCAATATAGATATATTCCATGTTCCGCTGTTACCTGTAAAGATATATTTTCTATTCTATATTTAACTGTTTCTGGAAAGGAAAAGTCTTGTGCAGGACTATTACATTTAAAATGGGATGTGCCATGAAACTTGTAGGTGATATGCTTTGAAATACAATGCGAGACTGTCTCTGCCTGCCAGACAAGCTAGATGTTTGCGCTCACTGAAAAACTCCCATGGAGGCCAAGTCTATAAGAATCCTGCCGCTTGTATGAACAGGCTGCCTTTCTCTCCCCAGACAGTTGGGCAGTATTACCGCATTCTAGAAACCCATTTTCTTATAGAATATGCCTTTGTCTGAATCAGACTCCTACAGTTAGAGCACAGCATGTCTTCTCTACGCAGCCTGGTCAGTCTTCAGCGGTCAGACTGTGCTCACTGAGCTGCCACTGTGGTCCTCAGCATGTTTCCTTCATATTCTCACTGTGATCAGTTGGGTTGCTAGTGGGCAGTGGTGATTTAGGGCTGATTCACATTGACGTTTTCTCAATTTATTCAACACCCGTCTGTCGGTCTCTGTCTCTCTCTCACACACACACACACATACACACACACACACTCTCCCTCTCTCTTAGTTCAGTTCAATTGACTTTATTGACATGGCTGCTTTGCATGCAGTATTGCAAAGCAAAAGCAATTACAATCAGCAGTACCACTATTACAACATTTGCACAGTACGAGTCTGAGACCACATCAGAAATCTGGTGTTTATTTTATTTAAATCTGGAAATTATGTTTTTTAATTCTCTCAAAACATTTTAATTAGTATGCAGTTGTCTCTACTTCAGCACTATTAGTGTCCATCATAAGTGTGTGTGTGTGTGTGTGTGTGTGTGTGTTTTTACTCTATTTTTCTTCAGACATTTCATTAATCAGAGATCTAATTATGCTTACAGTACACTGTTCATTTGTGTAAGATAGCATAAAATTGTCCCTAATGTGTTGTCTTCCCAGAGACATTTGCTAACTACATTCAAGAGCTCATGTCATTTAGGACATTGAGGACATGTCACAGTAAAGGCTCATGTACTCAAAAACAGCAGCAATGCCTTTAATATGACCTGTCCTCAACGTGACAACAAATGTGAGGACATGTCCCAGATCACAAACAGTAAAATAGTTTTTTTTCCTGTAATGTCCTTACAGCAACGCTGGTAAGCTGTTACGGTAAGGACATGTCGTAGCTCAAAAACATGAACAAAAAATGTCTTTACTGTGATATGTCCTTACTGCGACTGGCTACTACAGACTGGCTCAAAAACTGTGGAAAATTGCTGTAGTAGTGCTGCAGTAAGGACATTTATACTTGGAAACAGTGAACATGTCTTTACATTGTCATGCTCTTAAGTAAAAGGTCAACTGACTGTGACCTGTCCGTAACATTATAATTAACATGATGGGTGTTGAAGTAAGGACATGTCGCAAAAACCTTTTACATTAGTCTTTACATTGACATGTTCTTAATGCTACAGTTTATAACACCGCAGTAGGGAAATTAACTGTGAATGCTATTTCTTGAAGGGTTTTATTAAGGGCATGTCTCCTTGTTGCAATAAGGACGTCACACCTTTAAAACTGTGAAAATGTCTTTACACTGTAAGCTGTCGCCTTAAAAAAATGTCTTTACTGGGACATGTCCTTACTGTGACAGCTTAGACTTATGCAGTAAGGACATGTCACACCTTCCAACAGTGAAAATATCTATACTGTGATGTCCTTACCGCAACAGCTTACAGTGTTGCAGCGAGGACATCTGGACTCAAAAAAACAGTATGAGCACAATATGAGCAATAAAGACATTTCTTAAACACATTTTTACTGATTTGAAGCTACATGTCAGGGTAACGATATGTAATGTTACAGTAAAGGCTTTTTATGGTTTTGACTATAAATGTCTTTTATTGCACACTATGTCACACTAAAGACATTTAACCTGACATGTAGCTTCAAATCAGTAAAAATGTGTTTAGGAAATATATTACAGATATACAATATATTTACACAGTAAATATATTTATAGTCCCAAACAGTTCAAATGTCTTTATTGCGACATGTCCTTACCGTGACGGCTTAGGGTGTTGCAGTAAGGAACACCCTAGGATGTCCTTACTGCAACACTCTAAGCCATCACAGTAAGAACGTCACACCTGAAAACTGTAAAAATTTCTTTACTGTAATGTCCTTACCGCGACAGCTTGCAGGGTTGTGCCGTTTTTGCGGTTTTATTGTGGCATGTCTCGACCATGAAAGCTCACAGTGTTGCAGTTAGACATTTATAGTAACAACAAAAAAACAAGAAGTTTACTGTTTACTGTTACATATCCTTAATCTGATAGCTTAGAGTGTTACGGTAAGGACATGTTACAGCTTAAAATCTGTGAAAACATTTTAAGGAAATGTCAAAATATATTTATAGCCCAAACAGTGTCCCTACAATGATGACAAGGGTGTTGCAGTAAGGACATGTCACACAAAAGACATATACACTCATAAATAGTGAAAATGTCTCTGTTGTGTAACTTGTAACCATCGCGACTGGATGTATTTAGATGGTGGACTCGGTGACGCTGATTAGTGTAAACAAAAGCCAGTAGTACTGCTGTGCCTGATGCACTTTTACCAGTAACACACAGCCGTGTCCGTGTTGGGAGAGGTCCACCTCCCAAATGATATCTGATCAACGCCTGTCCTGTGGTCAGACACTGAACAGGGCAAGGCTGATAAATTGTACACCAATAGACAGGTCTTTCCTCTGGGCAGCCAACAGCTGCCAATACATGTGGCTAGGCAGTGGTCACTGAGCCTGTGCTTGTGTTTAGGTTGTATCGCTGATCGTGAATCACCATCTCTCTCTCTCTCTCTCTCTCTCTCTCTCTCTCTCTACCTCTCTCTACCTCTCCAGCGCTCAAAGATGATCGCTTTCAGATGGTTCTCTTCACGCCGCGTCTGGTGCGCATCACCCTGAGTAATGTGAGCGTGTCAGACGAGGGCGGCTACTTTTGTCAGCTGTATACTGACGACACACACCACCAGGTGGCCACGCTGTCGGTGGTGGTGCCCCCAGAGGTGCCCTCGGTGGAGGTGAAGATGGAGGCGGTGGAGGGCGGAGAGGTGGAGCTCACCTGCCTGTCGCCCCGCAGCAAACCCCCTGCCACACTACGTTGGGTCAGAGACCGCAGGGAAATACCCGGTAAGTGTGTGTGTGTGTGTGGGAGTTAATCCACTGGTTGATTATGATTCTTTAGGAAAAGATTTGGTCAAAGTCAGAATTAGAGTCTGACTCAGTATTGGGATTAAAATCTGATTCAGAATCAGGATCTAATGTCTGTAATTAATGCCTCTTAAAAATTAGGAACTTTGTCACCATCTTTCAGTGTCTGGGTCATGGGCTGAAGGACGGAGGAGAAAGAGACATCAATCAGATATGATATCAGAACTAGTATATTAGAATCAGAGTCAGAATCAAAGTCAGAATCGGGATCAGTATCAGAATTAGAATATTAGAATCATGGTCATCATCACAGTTAGAATATTAGAAAATCACAGTCCGAATTAAAGCCTAAATCAGAGTCAGTATCTGGATGAGAATATTTAATTCATAATTTGAATCAGAATCAAAGTCAGTTTCAGGGTCACACTCAGAATGAGAATATTAGAATCAGAATTGAATCAGATTCATTGTCAACATCAGAATTATGATAGTAGAATTAGAATCAGAGCCAGAATTAAGATCACTATCAGTACTGGAATATTACAACCTGAATCGGACTCGGATTGGAAACATAATCAATGTTAGAATTAAAGTCAGAATGACCAATTATAAAATAAGAATCAGAATCAGTATCAGAATTTGAATATTAGAATAAGGGTCAGAATCATAGTCATAGTTAGAATGTGAGTTAGAATCAAATTCAGAATGTAACAGTCTGAATCAGGGTCAGTTTTAGAATTAGCGTTCAGCATCAGAATTGGGATATAATCAGATTCAGAATCAAAGTAAAATTTAGGGTCAGGATCAGAATTTATATACAGAGTCAGATTTAAAGTCAAAATTAGAAATTATAATATTAGAATCAGGGTCAGCTTCAGTATTAGTATATAATCAGAATCAGGGTCAGCTTCAGAATTAGTATATAATCAGATTCAGAATCAGGGTCAGCTTCAGTATTAGTATATAATCAGAATCAGGGTCAGCTTCAGAATTAGTATATAATCAGATTCAGAATCAGGGTCAGCTTCAGTATTAGTATATAATCAGATTCAGAATCAGGGTCAGCTTCAGTATTAGTATATAATCAGATTCAGAATCAGGGTCAGCTTCAGTATTAGTATATAATCAGAATCAGGGTCAGCTTCAGTATTAGTATATAATCAGAATCAGGGTCAGCTTCAGAATTAGTATATAATCAGATTCAGAATCAGGGTCAGCTTCAGTATTAGTATATAATCAGAATCAGGGTCAGCTTCAGAATTGGTATATAATCAGATTCAGAATCAGGGTCAGCTTCAGAATTAGTATAAAATCAGATTCAGAATCAGGGTCAGCTTTAGTATTAGTATAAAATCAGATTCAGAATCAGGGTCAGCTTTAGTATTAGTATATAATCAGATTCAGAATCAGGGTCAGCTTCAGAATTAGTATATAATCAGAATCAGGGTCAGCTTCAGAATTAGTATATAATCAGATTCAGAATCAGGGTCAGCTTCAGAATTAGTATATAATCAGATTCAGAATCAGGGTCAGCTTCAGAATTAGTATAAAATCAGATTCAGAATCAGGGTCAGCTTTAGTATTAGTATATAATCAGATTCAGAATCAGGGTCAGCTTCAGAATTAGTATATAATCAGAATCAGGGTCAGCTTCAGAATTAGTATATAATCAGATTCAGAATCAGGGTCAGCTTCAGAATTAGTATATAATCAGATTCAGAATCAAAGTCAGAATTGTGTATCAGAATAAGGATATTCGAATCAGAGTAGAAATTCGATTCAGAATCAAAGCCAGAATCAGGTTTGTGAATTTGAAGATTAGAATCTGCATCAGACTCAAAACTCTGATTCTAGAGTCTGATGCATTATTACCATTCGTAAAACACTTGGGAAAGCCTGTGAAAATGAACACGTTCGTCTTCGCTACCACTATTATTTCCATTCAGTTTGATCCTCTCCTCTCTGAAGCCAGACGCTGAGAGTCAGACGCTCATTCGCTCCATCCACAGGCTCGGAGACCTGATTCCTTCTATCAGTCCCTGGCCAGTAGATACTCGTTCTTTTATCCTCCCCTCCACACTTCTATTCTGCTTGCTCTCTTATATCTGTTTTGGTTTTATCTCTGCTCTGTTGCGGCGGTGGGCCGTGTCTCCTTTGTCCTCTAATCTCCCCGTCAGCCTAAGCACCGCTCGTCTGTCAGAGATTCACCACGGCTCCCTCTGTCACTGTTTTTTTTCCCTTACTCTTACACACATCTGTCCGTCTGGCTGTCCTCCCACTTGGACGTCCCAACACGCACACATGCGCGCGCACACACACACACACACACACACACACACACACAAAATCAGAGTCTCAGCTGTGTGCCAGAGGCTGTGCCCAGGTGCTTCTGGATGCAACATTCTGATCCAGCCTCCCTGTGAGAGTGTGTGTACCCTCTGTTCTGCCAGTTCTTTATCTCTGCTCATTAGGGGTGTAAATCTCTGACCTGACAACAGTTTGATTCAGTGCATCAAGGAACCGTTTTCAGGTTTCAACACGATTCGATTTGAGTTCACTGTGATGCTTTAGGAAATGATTCAATGATCAAATCTTACCCCAATTTTTTTAGGAAATGATTATGCATCATGAATTCCCACATTTCACCACACTTTCAGTCAGTTATAATTCATTAAGAATTGATTCAGTGCATCAGTAAATCTCACAGTTGCAATCAGTGGTTCTTCAGTAAATGATTCTGTGCATCATTAAAACTAAAATAAGTGATTTGATCTGACTTGATTATGATTCTTTAGGACAGTGAATCATGATTCACTTCCAGTTCTTTAGCAAATGATTCAATGCATTATTAAATCTCACATTTAATCACAGTTTCACTCCGTTATGATTCCTCAATTGATTCAGTCCATCAGGAAATCTCAGTTAAAATTTGTAAACATTCATTCAAAATGAATTATTCCAAATGAAATCTCAAATTCTTTAGGAAATGATTCAATGCAAAGTAAAAAAAAAAAGATTCATTGGTAAATGATTCTCTAAATCATGAAATCTCATTTTTGACTTTTATTTACAGTTCTTTAGTAAATGATTCAGTGCATTCTGAAACTTTCTCCATGCTTCGATTTGACCTGAATATGATTATTTAGAAAACAGTTCAGCGCATTGTGAAATCTTAAATCTCACTACAATTCAATTATTCACTTGGATCCAGTTACATTTCTTTAGCAAATAATTTAATGCATCATGGGACCTTAAATTTCTTCATGATTGACTTGATTATGATTATTGAGGAAATTTGATGGAATTATAATTCTTCAGTGAACGATTCAGTTCATCATGAAATCTCACATTTCACCATGATTCAGTTTGATTCTGGTAATTTAGGAATCGAGTTTGATTTCACGTTGTTTGATGGAATATCTAGACTGAATACACAAACGTGATTAAAGAGTGAATGAAATTAAATCTGTAACTGGTAACAGGACTTAGATTGGTCCATTCATCATTCAGATTTAAGAACAACTGTCAGATTCAAATGATATGGCAAAAAAATTAATTGCACATTTTATTTTCATTGATTTATAGTCATGCAGTTAAATTGCCATCTAATCCTGCTCCTCACCGGTTCTCCGCTGGCATCACTTTCTTTTTGTATCCTCCCTCGTTCAGGCTGGAGAGACGGTGGAGAGTGTAGAAGGGTACCGGGTCAGGATTAAGTTCTTGGGCTGGGTGCATGCTTTTGTGTGTGCATGTGTTGAAGCTGGACCGTGTCCGCCTTGGAGCCGACCACTTTTCCACAGGAGAGTAAAGCCCTGTGATGGTTACAACAGATACAATTGAATTTGTTTGGCCCGCTCGGCTCGCCTACACTTCGCCCAGCCTGCCAGCATTCACCACTTCTCTTTCTCTCTCCCTCTATCATTCTTTGTTTCTCCTTCTGTCGCTCTCTCATCCTTATTATGGCGTACATTGGTAATTAGCTGCACTAATTAAACTGTTAATACCTTACAAAATGTGTGATTAGCAGAAGGTTTGGGATGACGGTGGATGACATCACATGCATGTGTAGGCAATACAGATTCATATATAGAAGTGGTATAATCAGCATGTCTCACAGTAAGCAGCACAATCCCAGTTTTATTGTGTGTATCTGGGTCCAGCTAGATTTAAAGGGCCTCTATTCCACATTTTGGCTTTCCTCTGACCTCCACGTGAAATGTTCGGGCAGTTATGTATCAAAAACAGTCCTAATTCATTTTTCAATGACCTCTTTTCATCCCCTATAATATAACAGGCTGGTTTTTGCTACTGTGCCTTTAAGACTCAGCGCTCTGCATTTAAAGCTCCATGTGGGGAAATTCTATAATATTGGCCCTTTAAATGAGCACTGCAGGAATTCATTCAGCCCTGTAGGCCGTTATGCTGCAGTACTCTTGAATCACACAGTCCTGTAGTGCTCCGTTTCCCTCGCTCGTTTCCCCCCAGTGTGTTAAAATGTGTCATGGCCTCGCTGACTTTGCCTAGTACCTGTGTCCACCAGGGCCAAAAAAACATGAATACGTTTTTGTTCCGTTCAGTAAATGATGTATATGGCAATCATTGGGGTCCAAGCACTGGGAAACATTATGGATCCAGTAGAACTCAAATGATGAGCAGTGTTTTTTAGATTGGGATCTCAAATAAAAGATTTTAACA
Organism: Salminus brasiliensis; assembly: GCF_030463535.1. Taxonomy (NCBI): domain Eukaryota; kingdom Metazoa; phylum Chordata; class Actinopteri; order Characiformes; family Bryconidae; genus Salminus; species Salminus brasiliensis. Next base: position 41,223,801 of record NC_132882.1, read on the forward strand.
AATTGACCTTTTGACCTTATAGTAAGATGTTGTCGAAACGCTTTTTGGAAAGACCCGACTTTGCATAGTAGTTGAGCCTTTTTATTTTGTTTTGTTTTTTAAATGCACCATTAATTTTACAGGTTTTTTTAATGTTTTTTTTCATAATAAAGGTGCCGCTGGAACCTGCTACAGGGGGTTGATTTTTGATTATATCTGAGAAATAAATACTAAAAGGTTGTGTGTCTTTGTCCTGTGTTACAAGAATATTTTTTATTAAATGTTGCCTTTTTGCTGCTCAACTTTCAACCTATGGGAACAAGCTTGTGTTCTTTTTTTTTATAATGCTAATGCCTGATTGCGATATCTGGCTAATTTAGCAAATGTGTGCAAATGCTCAGGGTAAGCTCATCTGGAAGGTGAGGTAGCAAATTAACTCAGCTGTGTGTATATGTGTATATATGGTAGTATATGCAAGGTACAAGGTAGTATGCAATAGCCAAGGTGTGTGTGTGTGTATATATATATATATATATATATATATATAGAGAGAGAGAGAGAGAGAGAGAGAGAGATACAAACAGCAGGTACTCAAGGATAAGCAAATGGCCTTTATGTCCCCTCGCGGAACAAGGCATGGAGTCAGAAACAGCAGCAGATAGGAATTCAATAGAAATACGTGCTTGGCTAGGCTAGTCAGTAAACTAATTAAGCAGCTAAAGAAACCTTTCAATACAAATGTTTTTTGAGACAACAGTCTTCACACTCCTGTTCAAATGACATGCTTTGATTTTTACATAATAAATTAATTAATGAAGAAATCCGGGAAGGTTATGGACCTCCCGTCACCCTGACCAAGAAGAAGCTGAAAAGAAAAAGGATGAATAGACACTGAGTGTAATAGCGGAGGCCATATTTATACATTTATATATGTTGTCATTTCTTTCCCGCCAGTCTGTTCGAAATGAAGCAAATACACAATAACTGTGCATTAAAGAGCATTGCCATTGTGAATGTAACCACCATCTAGCCAACTAGCCTTCTCTCACGGCAGCTTCCTCCACCAGAGAAAATACACTGAAATTTCAACGCGAGATGACCGCTGACCTCACATTTAACTGCCTGGTTATGTGAAAGTAGAGCCACATGTTTCTGAGAGTGGTGACATTGACCTCATTTTTACATATTCAGATTTTTTTCTTCGGTGGCTTCCGAAGGGTGGACAAAAAAAAGCTCAATGTCCAACTTATCACTGGTAGCAACCAAGAGCAGTCAGTTTCCATTTAGGTTTTGTCTGAGCACATTGATTTTCTATGGATTGTCGTCAGTGGCAACATTTTGGAGGGTGGGTGTGGGGGGTCTTGGACATTTCTAAGGGCTTGTGACTGACAGAAGCCCTAAAAATGTATTTTGGCAGAATTGTTAAGTTGCGGGGTCCAAGTCTCTGGCAGCACCCTTGACTGTCTCAAACACTTTAAGAGCTCTGAGAGCCTCGGCAAGTAGCAATCACTGGGACCCAAGCACTGAGCACCATTATGAAGCCAGTAGAACTCAAACGATGGGCACCATTTTCAGATTGGCCTTATATATTTATTCATTTTTGGGGGATGACTTGAGTTTGCATAATAGGCTCAGTTATTCCAGCAATTACCCCATATTTCTGAGAATGCACCATGAATTTGGAAGTTTTCTTAGTGGATTTTAAATGATCAGCTCATGATTTATTTTCATATCCGTAAAAATGACAAATGAAAGGTTGTCCGTCTTTGTCCAGCAGTGCAGGTCCTTATCTGAGACTTATTTCACACTGCAGCTCTTCACCACTGGGGAGGTTTCTGTGTGTTAGAAGAACGTTTTGCTGAAATGTCGCCTCTTTTTCTCTTATTTTCTGCCTCTCCCTCTCTTGGTCTCTCAGGTGTGGTATCCCAGCAGGAGAATGGGAAAACAGTGAGCGTGTCCAACACTATCCGTCTGCCCGTGGAGAGGAAGGATAACGGCGCCGCCCTGAGCTGCGAGGCATCCCACCCGGCACTCGTGGGCCAGAAGAGAGTCCGCCACTACCGCCTGGATGTACACTGTGAGACTGACCCCCACCCCCTTCTAAGATTCCAATCTGCCGACTGCCACGTTAGCTTCATTAGCGCTTGTTATTAGACCCACGAATAACCATCTGTTTCTGCACGCTCTGTTGCAGAGGCTGTAAAGAGAATGAATTATGACTGCTCTGGTTACAGTACTGGAGGACACTGGTCCCTGAAACACTTTTTAATTTTTTATTATTATTACGATTAAGTTTAAAGCAAAGTTATTTATGAATAAATTATTGAACCTGGTAGCTGACAGTAAAGATATACAGTATGGATATACTGTATTTATTTTGAATGTTGTTGTGCATATATAGCCGTTTATCAGATTTCCATATGAGTGGATGAGCTGTTGCAAAGTGCAAAGCACGTATTTATGGAAAAGATTTGGGTGGCTATTGGCTTCTAGTGTTTGTTAGCAATGCTAGCCTTGTAGATCTAGCGCTAAACTAAAGAAGCAAAAGTTTAGATACTAAACTGCCTGATTACCTACATCTGGGATAATTGTGTACATTGTTTTTTTTTTTTATCAAACTTTCAGTAATAATAATAATAATAATAATAATAAGCTACTACTAATGTACTACTAATTTTCATTTTCATACATTTGCTAAATTGGCTAGCCTTTGCAAAAGAACAAGCCATAGCTCCTAACCTAGCATTGGCTTAATGACAACCTCAGTAGCTTGATTCCTTAATTGTGTTTTTTCCCCTCTTTAATGCTTTTAAAAATAAAAAAATGGTTGAAACTTTATTAGAAATCATCATTTAAAAACATGCTAATCAGCAAGTAACTAGTTACAAGGAACAGTGTACTCCAATACTGTAACCAGAGCAGTTATCATACAGTTCTAATAAAGCGTACTGGCTCCAGTGCAAACCCTCAAAATCTAAATATGTCTGGAAAAAACATGTTAATTTTATTTTTACTAACCATTTCTTCAATAATAGCAGCCAGAAGATCAGAACACTGGAACACAAACATTATGTGCTCGAATTAAAAATAAATTAAAAAAATAGGGCTGCAACAATTAGTCAAAGATTACAGTACGCTGTAAACATGCAGGGGCTGTATGGCTTTTAACCCCTGTATTTAAACCCACACAACAACATTACTGTCAAAACATCAGTTAAATAGGCCCCAAAATAGAACCCTGATGGACTCCACGAGATACAGTTCCCAAATAGTTCACTGTAGTTTCTGCATTAGTATTAATAACAGCATGATAAACAGAAGCTGTATGGGATTTTGAAAAGGGCCTTTAAAAGATGGCAAAAGCAAAAAGAGAGAGAGAGAGAGAGACACACACACACACAACGCAGTATAGTAAGCGGAGGTAGAGGTTCCCTGCAGCATGACGACGATGCACACTAGAAACTAAACAAAGCTGAAGCACCTGAGGACCGAGGCGTTTCCGCTCCCGCTGATAGTGGATAAGTGCTTGTAAGTAACATGCCTGTGGCTAATGTCAGCCTGGTAAAGGTAACATTAGGCTCAGAAAACAGAACATCTCCCAGAAGAGAGGAACATTTCAGTGAAGTTCAGCATCAGGAAATGCCATTCTGAAGTAGTTAACATGGAGAACACAGAACACAGAAGGTCTGAGAACACAGAACCTTACAAAAAGAAATCTTGGGGAAATACAATCTAGAGTGTAGAAAACGGGGAATGCAGAACATCAAATCCATGGGAATATGAACCCTGGGAACACAGAACCCAGAGAATACTTAGAACTTAAGACTTTGGTGACACAGAAGCCTAAGAACATGGAACCTAGAACTATAGGAACATTTTACCCTGGGAATCTTTAACATTGTGACATGGAACCCAAGGGACAAGACATATAACCATGGGAACATAAAACCATTAGAACATAGAACCTGTGGAATTATGGGAGCATATATCCTTGAAAACAGAACTTGTGAACATAGAACTGTTACAACACAACCTAGAACCATAGGAACACACAGCCTTGTTAACCTTTAACCCTGGGACTTAGAACCCCAAAATCATAAAACTTATGATCCTGGAAACATGAAAACCCTTATACCATAGAACACAGAACCCTGGGAACATAGAACCCCAACCGAACCTTGAGGACATAGATCCTTCAGAATATAGGACTATAATCTATATTTATATAATAGAAAAGTACCCATGGGAAATTTCATGCCTGGAAACAGTCAAAGTTTAAGCCTTGAACACTGGGGACATAGAACCCTTCAAACGGAACTTAGAACAATGGGAACATAGAACCATAGAACAAGACACATTTGTGAGCATCTGTGAACATATAAAAACATAGAACCCATAGTACCATGACAACATAGCCTTGGAAATGATGAATTTGGAGAAGGAAATCCCACAGAAATGATACTGTTAGAATTATTAAGAAAATAATAGATGGATTATAAAAGAATGAAAAAAATTTGAGAAAGGAATTGATAGATTCACAGAGTCTAAACGTAATCATTAAATTAGTCAAATAATGAGAGAACTATTAACCGATTATAAATCTAATCATTAGATTAGTTGAGTAATCAAGTAAATAATTGCTAGATTAAGTTTAACGTTAAATTAGTCAATTAATCCAGAGAACAGTCGTTGGATGAACCGATTATAAAGTAATCGTTAGTTGCAGCCCTACAGACAACCACACTAAAGTCTGTGATGCGACCACGTTTTCCCAGATGTGAAACTGGAAAAGCTCTCGCGCTGGAGCTGGCTGTGTTTCTGCCTTAAGTGCAAGGACGGCAACGGACAAAGCCGCCGCATCCCGGCTGGATGAGACGCTGCACACTGAGAATGTGGTGAGTTGTGTCGAGCCCCGCTGAGCTGTTGTTGATGTGTGTCTCCACAGTCGCCCCCACTGTGAGGATCATCCCCCCCCAGGGAATACTCAGAGAGGGAGACTCACTCAGCCTTACCTGCTCTGTCACTGGAAATCCACTGTGAGTTACTGCCTCTATGTGTCTGTGTGTGTGTATCTGTGTGTGTTCGATTTCTCATGCACGTGTGTGGGTGTGTTTGACACCGAAGGGGGTTGATCTGTGTGTGGGTGAGTGTGTTTCTGTTCCAGAAGCTCCTTTCTGCTCGCAAGCTTTCCTTTTTCCGCAGGGATTCGCTGCGCTTATGGAAAATCTGCCCGATCCAGATGAGCTTAAGAGCAAATGAAAAGATCTATATGAGCTTAAACAGCTGATTCCAACACACTGTATCTATACAGGGGGGCCCAAGCTACCAGGCCTACCTGCCCTCTTCCCTTCCCTCCTCCTCCTTTAGAACATTTCCTGGAAGAGGGGAACGTTTCAGTGAAGTCATCTTACAGCAGAGAACGTATAACACCATAGAACTTAGGGAACTTGGGGAACACAACCCCTGGGATAATGCAACCAAGAACATGGTAACTTGGAAATATAGAACATTAAACCATGGGAGCCTAGAAAGCTGGAAACATTGAAACAAAGGAACATATAACCTAGAACCGTGGAAAGGTACATAGAATACAGTAGGTACCTGGGAGAATACAGTAGCCTCACTGTTATTACATATGACTGTAAACATAGAACTTAGTAAAAACGAAAATAGTAAACATGGAACCTTGGGAAAATAGAATATTGAGAACATAGAAGTCATATAAAACCTTTGAGAACCCTATGAACATAGAACCCTGGGAGCCTTTAACACCATAAAACCTTGAACACCTGGGAACATAGACCTTTGTCAACATATAAATGTAAACCTAGAACTTTGGGAAATTACAACATTGGGGTCACAGAACCTTGGAACCTATATCCCTGGCACATAGAACCCAAGAAACATAGAACATAAAAATGTGAACCTAGAACCCTGAAAAGAAATACAGCAGTGGGATAATGTATCTATTACTCTATGAGCAAAGAACCCTGGGAGCCTTTACCCTGGAACACTTTAAAACCTTAAACCCCTGGCAACCAGTGAAACTGGAACATTGAGATCACAGAACTGGAATCATAGGAGGGTAGAACCCAAAGAACCTTTAAAGCCTAGAGAACATGGCACCCTGGGAACTTAGAACATTGGGATCATAAAACCTATAACCTTATGAATGCAGAACCATGGGAGCCTTTACCCTGGAACACCTTAAACCCTTAAAACCGTGGCCACATCGAACTGGAGAACCTAGAATCCTAGGAACCCTAAGCACCTTTATCCCTGGAACATAGAACACAAAGAACAAAAAACCTTGGAACCCTGAGAACCATAAGTCAGAAGCTGCTTTCTGATGGAAGCCTTTTTTCTGCAGGGATTCTCTGCGCTTATGGAGAATCTGCCCGATCCAGATGAGCTTATGAGCTTAAACAGCAGATTCCAACACACTGCATCTATACAGGGGGACCCACGCTGCCAGGCCCACCTGCCCCCTTCCCTTCCCTCCTTCTCCTCCTCATTCCACTTCTTTCCTCACTCCCTCACTTCGCTCCTCTCCGCTCCTTCCCTCTGCCCAGGAGGCCCTGAGGCCCGGCGCCGTTAAACAGCAGGATTAATCAGACAAGAGGGCGAAAGAAATTACTGAGGGGGCACAGCCTCCTCACTTCCCCCAGTGCAGGCTTATCTGCCTTAACTGATCGTTAAATGGCCGCCGTCTTTCTTCTTCAGTTTCTCTGTCTCTTCACTGGCTCTGTCCTACACTACTAACTATATAACGGGTCAGATATCACCACACAGCAGGAAACTGACAACACTTCCTGTTTGTGGAAGGCAAACGTTTGGACACCCCTGGGCAAAATATCTGCAGTGAGGACTTACAGAGGACTTAATTTCCACATTAATTATTTTTTTAATAGTTTAATCAATATACTTTTTATATCAAAAAAAGGTAAGGTTAAGGCACCCAAGGATCACAGCATGTAATCACAGCTAAGAGTCTTGTTTGGGGGGGTTTCAAGGCTTCTACTTGTGAGATTCTTGGGCCGTCCTGCATGAATTGCTCTGTTAAGGTCAATCCACAGATGTTTAATGATGTTTAGCTCAAGTGAGGGCTGTGAGGGCCTCCGTTTGCATCTCTTGAGGTAGTCCATTGTGGAGTTTGAGGTGTGTTGAGGATCTTTGTCCTGCTGTAGAAGTTCATCCTCCCTTTTTTTTTTTATATAGCTTATTTATTTATGTATTTATTTATTTTTCAGATGGTGTGATGTTTACATCCAGAATCTTCTGGTAATTTAATCAAATTAGTAAAATGCTCGTGGCACTGGCTGCAACAGTTGGAGAGGTTTTCTCATCATGAAATCTTGCACATTGGTAACGGCAGCCGGAAAGTTCTGTTTTAACCTCAGCAGTCTACAGGACTTGTTTCTGAAATGCCTCAGATGCTGAATTTTATGGATGCGTGAACATTTCTCCTGATAACTTCAGTGAAGGAGCAGCTGCACAGTAGAACAGTGCACCACCACTCCAGAGTCTGCGTCAACTTGACCTCCAGCTTTCATTTCTTAATTATATGAGAAAGTGCTTTGCTGTCTTATAGTCTTCTTCTGCTTTGTGGGCTTCCGTTCTTTTAATGAGTACTAGGCACAAAGTAAAATAATAGTGGCAACAGTGGCAGGGTATCAAACCCACAACCCTGTGACCGATAACCCAGGCCTATGATGTCAGGTCAGGACACAGCAGTGTTAGTTTGCATGTAGCCTCATTAGCATTTTGATACAATGTGGGTGTGATGCAGGTTAAGAAGAGACGAAAAGAGACAAAGGTCACACTACACACACACTACTGCCCCCAGCAGTTGTGGAGACATGGGAGGAGGCTTTTGTCCTTGCAGGACAAAAAGGGGATGGGAAGTACAGGGACTGCAATTCTGCGATTGAGGCGGCACTGCCAGCGCCAGGCCTTTTATGGAGGAACGGACAGATGACGGATGGAGGGGAGGAAAACGATGGGCTCAGCGGGACCCTGGAGAAGACTAGCACTGGAGAGGACGAGCGGAGGAGCGGTTCGGACAGATGGAGGGATGAAGGCGCAGGAGGGGCGAAGAGTGGGAAGCTCAAGAAAGAGAGACGAGGCGTTTTTGTGTGAATCTGGAAAAAGACAATGGGCAGCTGCTTCAGATCCTCTCCAAATATTGTAATGCTATGATATGAGGCGTGCATGCAATGTTTGGCGCCCTTGGTTAAATGGCATGCGTTGTTCGTTTGGAATGAAGTGCAGAAAGTACACATCCAAAAACACTTTTAATGTAGACATTTGCAGAATTTGAAATAAAAACATTAAATGTATTAAACGTAGATAAAGGTTAGGATGCATCAGAGATCTTATATTGTGCTTTGTTTCCTAATATAAATGGATTTTCTTGGGGCTCCACTAGGCTCAGTGGTGTAATGCGCTCTCCTTATGGTCCGTGGGTCATATCGAGTTGTGGAATCCTGAGGCATGCCGCTTTGCCATCAGCAGCCACAGTCTGAGCGAGCACAACTGGCCGTGCTCTCTCCCCTCATTAAGGTTAAAGCCATGCTGGCCGATGTTTGTGCCGACCATTTATGATCAGATCACCCAGGAAGCATGTTAATGCCATGGTCCGGACCAAGCAAGAAAATGATACATTCTTAGATTTTAGTTTTTCTTCTTGCTTTGTGTTCATACTGACTTACAGGCAATCGAACCATGTAAAAATCCTTAAATAAGATCCTTAAACCTGGCTTATTAGATCACATTGTTTAGGTTTGTTTGTTGTAATCAAACCAAAGCTGACAAGTCAAAATCTCATGACTGATGGAATGGACCAATGGAAACACTCCAAAATTACCTGGAACAAATTATTTTCCCTTTGACTTCCGTTGAACGTTAAGCAGTTGATTCTTGCGTGGGATACCTGAAAGCCGCTCTGAGAACCCCTGCTGTAGAAGACTAGTTCACTTGCTGTGACTTATTTTCGACAGGGGTGTACACACTTTTGCACACGACAGTACATTTGGAAAGTATTGCAACATTAAGCTTCATCAGCATCTCTCAGCACAACCCGCCGTGCCGTCAGAGTGCTGGAGTGAGGCTGGCAGCAGTGATGAACGAGTGTGAGGATGGAGGGGTGAAGAATGGTTGCAGCTCTATCCGTTATAGAGCCATAACAGTCCGGCTAGTCCGACATTAATCACCAATTAACTGCCATCCGCTGTTGTTGGAGGGGGTGTTTATCAGCCGCCTGCGGCTGTATTCTGGATCCTGTGCGTGAGTGTGTGTGACGTAGGGTTGTCCCGGGCAGGCTTTAATTAAAAGTGTCCGGTGGGATTATCGGCAAAGCTGATGGAGAGATTGTAATCTAGCCGGGGAGGATGAAGGGTCTTTTCTTTTCCTGTAGCTGTGTGTCTGTGTGTCTGTGTTTGCCATAATCTCTTTCCCTTCACACTCTTTGTCCTGCAGTTGAGTTCCATTATCCTCTCAGCCTCGGCTTCAGGTCCGAGAGTGTCTTTCTCCCCCTCCATTTTTCTGGCCTTCGCTTTTTGTAGTGCTAAATTTTTCATTCTCTCCTCAGTTCGGCATGAATGTAAAATGCATGAGCCTTCATGCTTTAAGATGAGTTACAGTCTTTAAGTGTCAGAAGTGCGTACGCTTTTGTTAACCGCTGACGCAGTTAAGCGTCCTTCCTTTTGTGTTTAATTAAAAAGCGATTTCTTTGGGCAAATCCATAAAAAAAGGCCCTTCGCTCCCTACATGGTGCTCCACATGGGCTGAGAAATGGGTCTGGGCGCCCACAAAGAACATGCATTGTGAATCGGCCCAGACCTCAATCCAGTCGAGAATCTGAAACACTGTTTGAAAACTGCGCTCCACAAACCTGTGGAATCAAGAGCAGATCACTGGTAAAAACTTAACCCAGAGGACTTAAAGCTCCTATTGCAGAAAAAGGTGGTTCTACCAAGTTCTACTGAGAACACTTATTAAATACTTATTTCAGCAGGTACTTCTCTGTTTTTCCTGAAGGAAACTCTGAATGTTTGCAGAGCTGACATGGTTCTCACTAGTTGCTGTGGTAGCTCAGACGGTAGCTCAGGTGGTTGCTATGGACTTGCTATGGTATAGTAGTTGTTTGTGAAGGTGTTTTTAAGTTGTTGCTATGCTATAGGTGTGTGGTAAAAGGTGGGGTGTCCAAAAGCTCATCCAAAACGACTGGCTATTAGAGCTGTGTCCACAAACTTTTGGCTAAATGTGTGCGCCACGACTGAAATGTATGATCATTTTATGAAAACCGTACCAGATACTTCAGCTCACAAAGCATAAAAGCTTAGAAAGCAGAGCAGAGAACATGTCCTAAAAGTTTATGGACAAATTTCAGTGCATTCCTATGGAGGGGGGGGATCTTCAAAAATCTGTTGCTACACGAAAACCATGTGTCCGACCAAAAAGTCCACTTCAAGCAAACGGGCCGAACGATCTGGAGTTGGAACAGTGTCCAAAGTCCAGCAGAAAAAGAAGGCAGCTATTCACATACAAAACTACTATGAAAGGGAACACTTTGTGTCTGTGGTGTCCCGAGCTCAAGGTTGTGGACCTCTCCCTCATAAAGACTGTCTGCTTGTTTTTTCCATTAGCATGCAGCACTGTGGGGTTACAAATGGCTTAAAGCAGCATTAAAAAAAAGCCTCAAAGCGGCACTAAAACGTCTGTAAAAGCATTACACTGAATGTGCTGATACCTGCAGGTACCCGCTAGCTCATTACGTCTAATAGGGGGCTGTTTCAGATTCAGCATGCCTTATTTTAATTCTCCCCCTCTCTCTCTCTCTCCCCGCAGGCCACGCAACATCCAGTGGTCGCGAGTGAACGACACTCTGCCGGAGAGGGCGGAGACATCCGGCACCACCCTCGTCATGTCCCGCCTCAGCCAGTCTCATAACGGCACCTACCTGTGCCAGGCACATAATAACTACGGCCGCGCCGCCGACCACTACACACTGCTGGTGTACGGTAAGGGACTGTTGCTAGGGGCGAAAGACACGACCATGCTAAAAGAACAACTCGGGTCTTGGGGCTAGTTGTGATGGCCATCATCATCATCATCATCATCATCGTCATCATCATCATCACCGTCATCACCTCTGTCTCATGCATTAGCATCTGTGGCACAACAAACCACATGAGAATGTTCTCTCTGCTTATTGGTCAGGCCTGTCCGGGGCAGGATGGAGGGAGGAAGTAAATACAGGTCCTGTGTTCTGGAGCTCTGGACTAGTAAAGAATGTTCCGGTGCAGTTTAACATGGAGCGACGGCAGAGCTGGCATCTGTACAGAGCTGTGGTAGCCTAATTACCTGGGCAGTACACCAGGTTAACACCTGGCTATGGGAGCCATATAGCTTATCATTTCCTAGCAAGAGAGTTGACTGTGACGTTATTAGCATGTATGCTAGCAACAGCTCATTGCTTAGTAAGATACGCCCTTCCACTCCTTGGCCAGATGAAGTCTCCAAGCAGTATGAACGAAAGCTGAGAGGAATTGGATTTCCAAGTCTGTTTTCATTTGAGTTTGATGGTTAATAGCTCTATCAGCTTGACCAGCCTGACCAAGCTGGTGTTGGCCATCTTGGTCCACATTGTGAGGATGATAATGTAGTTTTAGCTTAAATGTTTCAATATGGCGTGTATTTACAAAAATTAGATTGGTGACAGTCCAAGTCCAGTGTGTGTTTGTACCGCTAGTCTAGCATGTAACTTCTTGGCCAGCATAGGTTTTTTTTTTTTTTTGATGGTTAGTAGCTCTATCAGCTACCTGGTTGTTGAGTTAGTTTTCCAGTTTGGTGAAGCTGCTTGACCAGTTTGTTAAAACTATTCATGCTGGTAGACCACCTTGGTAGTGCTGATCAACCACCTTGGTCCACATTATGAGGATTATAATGTTTAAATACAGCCCATCCATGCCACTTTACTCAATTCTTTTTGCGTAGTTTGTGGGAGCACATGTCAGATTTTAGACCTAGCTTGGCTGATCGACTACATCTGGGGTCAGTGATGAATAATGTTCTCTTGATTTTGGTTCATAAAGTTCATGAAGTCCAAATCTCATGTTGAGTCTCATGTCCCGTAAATCAAATCTTGTAAACCAGAATGGCATGTTTGGTTGTTTGGTTTGACTTTGTAAAGACCTTGCTGACACCACGGTCATTAGCATGTAGACTAGCAACGTCTGCCTCGATCATAAATTTTAAAACTAAATTACCAGTCCATGGTTGTCCCTGTTCTGTCTGACCATCTAATCTTTGATCCGACGCCTGACTCCAGCACTACCTCGCGCTAATGGTGACTTCAGGCATTGCACCTTTCAGCAAGAGCGTCAGCAGGGCTGATGTATTATTGAACAGTTATGTAAAGAATTAGGCCTCTTGAGGCGGCCCCCGCTCTCCCTCTTTCTCTCCCTTTCTTCACCCGGTAAAGGCAGCCATCAAACACGGCCCCTTAACGAGGCACCTCCAAGAGCCCAGGTGGGTGGGAATGTCATCTTTCATCCCGGCCGTCATCATCCCTGGATCGCTCTCTCTCTCTCTCTTTCTTTCTCTTTCTCCCTCGTTGCTGCTTTTGGCGAAGTGTGTCGCCTTTGATGCTTTCTCGTACTTCATAGGACTTCTTCCGTCTACACTCCCTTCTTCTCCCCTTCTCATTCATACCCCCCCTCCCCACCCACCCCACATAGTCTCGTAATGGAGAGAGAGCGAGGGATGGACGGACCTCCCCAGGCAGCAGCGTATGCTGCGGGGAAGATGGCAGGTTAAGGGAAGAGTTCGTCTTACACGGTTTCCCACAAATCCCAAATGTTTGATGTCCAGGCTTCGCTTCTGCTGTTTTGCCCTGGAGCTACGAGGCTAATGTAGCAAATGTATAATTGGAAGCTAATACCCCACCAATTAGCATGGTGCTAACTGCTTGCCTAAATCATCACACGCTCGTCTAAAACCATGGGGAGTGGTTAATTATCTCAAATAGACTTGTTTATGTGGTTTCTTCTACACTTTGTTCTAAAAGATGGCTGCAACTGCTGCTGTTTTAGCTGTGGAACACAACCTGACTTATTGTCCCAGAAACGATGCAAGTGAGTCTATTTGAGATTAATTGAATGCCAACAATAAATAAATAAATAAATAAAATAAATTGATCAAATTCTTCCATTTCTTCCCTAATTTGACACTGTCAATTAGCCCACCTGTTCACAGCTCCCCCTAGGACTAGCAATGCTCCCAATGCTTACCCTCGGAGGGTAAGGACTCCCGCGATACATGTGAAGCTGGGCAATCGCCACGCTCTGAGAAAGCAACAGGTTAACAGATGCTCGAGTTGGCCAACATTGCTTTTAGAGTGATGAGATGAGAGAGCACCATCTACCTGCCTGGGTAGAGCACGACCAATTGTGCTCCCTCAGACTGGTCAACCAGTGTGGTCGGGCTGGCCATGCCTGGTTAGAAAAGAGGCCTTGGCTGGCTTTGCATGTATCGTAGGAGATGTGGTAAGTCCTTACCCACCTAGTGTCAGGAGCATTGCTAGTGCGAGTGTTAGGGGGAGCTACGAATGGGTGGGTTAATTGGCAGTACCAAATTGGGAAGAAAAGGGAAAAATTTGGCAAGAACTGTAGAGGGAGTGCTGGCCTCCACTGCCGATGACGGAAGAATTCTTATCATAATGAAGAACCTGTCTGACAGAGCAGAAGCACTCTTCAGGGGGGTGTTGAGATGTTGCCAGTGACTGTTCTCTGCAGAAGAGTCCATATATAGAAAAACAGATGCTACACTGCAAGATGCAAACCGCTACGTAGGATGACCAGGTTACAGTTTGCGAAAAAGCAAACTTAAAAGTAAGGAGAGGTTCTGGAACTTTGTCCTGTGGACAGCTGAGCCCAAGCTTGACTGGTATTATTTAGAGAGATGGCTACCGCAAGCTGGGATCCTGTTTTTGTGGGTAAGCAGCATTGGCATCTTGTAGAGTTTTTCCACTGGTGAAGGAAGGCCAGAAGCTTCCATTCGCTTCGTAGCCATATTAGCTTTGTAGCTCCAGTGCAAAAGTGAAGAAGCAAACTTCAGCCGATCAAACATGTCCTGGCTGGTCAACTATCACATTCAGGCTGACCTCAAGAACAGAGGGAACATAGCCAACAGGTAGCCAAAGGGAAGAAGTAGAAGAATAAGAAGGAGGTGGAGGTCTGGGAGAAGAGACGATGAGTCAGCAGAAGAGCAGACGGAGTGACGGTGCGAGGAGAGAGCCCTCAATCTTCCTTGCTGCCTCACTCAAAAAAAAAAATAGTTTTTTCGTTTTTTCTCTCCCCCTCCACCACCAACACCACCCCCCTCACCCCACCTCTCTGCGAGATGGTTTTTTACGCCTGGGATGGCTGTGAAGCGCAAAATCAGGAGAAAACACAGCCAATTTGTTGCAGGTTCTTCTGCTGCGTCAGTTTAATAGAGGCGCTTTATGTAGCGAGCGCACAGACGGCTGTTTTTAAATGAGGAGGAGAATAAATGGGTGGGGGGCGCGGTGGGGAGAAAGTGAGGAGAGCAGATAAGAAAGATTGAGAAGGGAGAGGAGTCGAGAGCGTCAAAGGGAAAGACTAAGGGAGATGAAGGGGCGAGAGAAGTAGAGAGAGGGAGTCGGTCGTGGAGGACCATGTCCGTAAATGATCTCTGGAGTGGTGTGTGTGTGTGTGTGTGTAGCTGTAGCTGTGTGGCCATTTCTTCAGTGCTTTCCAGGCCTAGATATCCTCAGTGATTGAAAATAGGACTATATTGATGTTGTCAGGAGATTTCCCAGCTTCCCCTGAGGCAGGGGTCGGCAACCCAAATGATAAAAAGAGCCGTTTGTTATCATGCGCCAACACCGCGAGCCACAGCATTGTCTGTTAAATATGAAATGTTTTATTTGGTGTAACCTTTTAACAGTAGGAAAATGGTAAGGTAAGGAATTCTGGGAATAAAAAAAAACTCTAATGTTACTCTTCAACATTACAGCATTATTTTTATTGAAATATGTTTTGGTTGGCAACAAAAGGGCTAACTTCTAAAAAGGGAAAGTGTCCAATTAAGATTTTCCAGTGAGTGGCAAATTGTCCTCTGGGGAAAAAAAATTGGTATGTGCCACATTTTTCGCCAGCGAATAAAAATGAAAGGACTTACAAATTGACCACTTATCTTTAACCCGTTTATCTTTTGTAATCCATAAACCCAGCTTTCAAACCAGCCGTTCCACACTGTATTCTTATGGCTGGATTTATTACATTTTGCTGCTCTTCAACATCCTAAAATCTCTGAAACTGCATTTTCTCGTGTTGAAACCAAGAACAAACTACAGTCGTCATATTTTGTTAAGAGTTCCTGATCTTTCCATTTTGCCAAGACAGAATCGCTACTGTCTGGTAAGTGTGGACACTGTTTAAAAATGTAAAGCACAGAAATAAGAAGTCTGTTTGTTAGCTACTCCTAAAACTTAGGAGGGGCAAAACATGAATGTCATCTGAATATTAAACTAACTTTACCAAGCTAAAACAATGTGCATTAAAAAACAGGGGGAAAAAACACAACCCTCGAAAGACATAAGAGTACCTGCCACCCAGAAATGTACAAAACGATAAGCTAATATTGCCTTCAGATTTATGGAGGCAGGTTGTGCCGCAACATAGATTAACAGTGTTGACTTTGACTTCAGTCTGATATGTTCAGGCTTCGTTTTTAGCGGCGTTTAATGTGAATAAGAGGCAGGCCTATGTGTAATCCATCAGCATTAGCTTAGCTTAGCTGTGCGGTGAGACAGCAATTCCTCCAGCTTTCTTAGCATTTCAGATACTGCTGAATTATTCATATAACCAAACTAAGGGGCTACATGAGTCCACCCTCAGTCATAGTAAAACCCATAGTGAATGTAGACACATAATCTGTTCAATTAGACAAATGTTAGGTCAGTAAAATGACTAGCATTTAAAGTTAAATAAATGCATAATCTATTTGAAGAAAAATGGGTCATATTCCTTCCATAATTTAGGATGTTTACGTGTTATTAAATGTAACAGAATTTTTAAGCTATTGTTTAGGAAAGTTATCAACAAATGACCTCAAATAGAAAAACCTTGAAAATGCACAACTTACATTTTATTTTGTTTCTGTTGACTAAAAATAGACTAAAATGTGACTAAAAGTAGTATATATTTTAGTCTAAAG
The DNA here is from genome assembly GCF_030463535.1 of Salminus brasiliensis. Classification (NCBI taxonomy): domain Eukaryota; kingdom Metazoa; phylum Chordata; class Actinopteri; order Characiformes; family Bryconidae; genus Salminus; species Salminus brasiliensis. The sequence continues at coordinate 41,240,022 of NC_132882.1, forward strand.
TCCAAACTAAGACTTAAGCTTAATCAAAAACACCTACGAAAATGAACACTGCACAATATAGAGGAGCAGGTTTACTAAGGTAAGAAGCAAAAGAGCTACACTAGCTTGTTACAGACATTTTCTCCACATTTCTGCGTAATTCAGTCATGAGAAAAGTCATTCAGAGTAATTTGGTGTGAAATAGTTCATTGTTGTTTCCTTTGGGGACTATTTTACCATATAAATCCCTACATGTATCCTTCCTCTGTGTGCGTGTTTGTATTTTGAACATATTGTTTAGGCCAGTGTTGCAAATCAACATCTCAGACATCAGGCAGCCTATTTTTTCTGCCACTTCATGTAATAACATTCTGTGATGTAGCTTTGAGGGGCATTAGACGTCTGGCTTCAGGTTCACTACCACTGGAAACAGTCCTCGTGTTTTTCTAAAACAGAGCATTTCACACCAAACCACTCTCAATGACTTTGTTTACATCTTTTCTGATCATCTGGTCTGACATTGTAGTTTGGCTCCACTTTATCTGTGGTAACGTTACTGTAAACACATGGCTGGTTGCTGTGATAGATGATCATTAGCTTTAGCCATAGTGGTGATGGGTGAGGAGAAAGAGCTGGTGTAGATGCTGTAATTATAGATGATCATTAACTTTAGCCATAGAGGTGATGGGTGAGGAGAGAGAGATGGTGTAGGCAGCAGCCCTTTAGCAAGCAGTGGCGTTAATTGGGAGGAGCGGCTCGGCCTTCTAATTAACTCTGCAAAACCCCAGCGAGGAGAAGAAACAGGAGAAAGAAGAAGGAAGGGAAACAATAACTGAAGATTTGTTTCTGCTACAGTGATCCATGGTAGGAATATTAAAGAGGAAACGAAGAGGTGTGATGAATAGGGATAGAAAGCAGAGGACTGACCTTTGCCCTGAGAGGCTGGAACAAGGGATGGATGTTTTCTTTTAATGTATTAGGAAAAATGTTACATTGTTATGGTGCAAAACGTAAACGCACAAGCATTAATGTTCTTTTATCGCACACCGCTAGTCTGAGCCCAAGGTTGCCAGGCCCAGAGAAACTCTCCTGCCTAAGTTTGCTTAAAGCGATCATCCAGAAACTGAAACTAGCCCAGAACTACAAACTGAAGCCAGGGCGTTGGGCACTCAAGGCTCATCAATGTGCGAGGGCCATCTGTCCCATCTGGACTGAACTGACAGAAGGTCTGCTTTGGCTACAGTCATAGAAATGTTTAATGACTGTTACAGGGTGAATGTACAAGTGTATGGCAAGGTGCACCATACTCTGTTGCATATGGGGCTGCATATCCGCAGACTGCCTATGCTAACCCCTGTATATGGTTTAAAAAGCCTAAAATGGGCATGCGAACGATGGAACTGGACCTTGCTGCGATGGAAAAAGCTCATCTTGTCCAGTTACTCCTGTCCTATTTACCTGTGGAAGTGATGACACCAGGATGCACTGTGGGTAGGAGGAGTGGGATATTGTATGAAGTGTTCTGCTGGAAAGCCCTGGATCTGGGGATTTATGTGGATGTCAGCTCGATGCGCTCCGCCCACCTTCCTGACAAGTGTATTTTCCCAAGGGAAGTTTATCTGTGCATGTGTGGAATGTGCTAGAATCCCGTTCCAACGAGTGGAGCCAACGGTACGTCATAATGTTTTGGCTCATTTGTACATGTTGGAGCTTTACAAATGGAGTGCATCACAGTAATATGGGTCCTGTATTTGAATATCCAAGCTCATCCCTAGCCGGGCTGATGCAAAAGCAAAGCACGATTGGACTCCTCGGTTTGCATCCAGAATTGCAATGAACGAGTGGGCAAAGATGTGTAGAAGTCACTGGAGTGAAGAGAAAGTAAAGCCAAAAATGAGGGAAGCGAGAGAGCGAGCTGGAAGAAGGGAACGAGTAGGAGGGAGAGAGAGAGTGGGTGATGAAGGACAGAGGGCATTCAAAAAGCTGATGGAAAGAGAGAAAGTTTAAAGGGAGGAGTTCCAGTGGGCAGCAGATATTGGTGTGTGTCCAGTTAAAGGGGCACTCAGAGCGAAATGACAAACTTAAACTTTCGCTTATCTTCATTCTTCTTTTAAATATGCCTGGTTGCTTTCTACAGTGCCACAGCGTCTCATCTCTAGAGCCTGAAAGTCCGATTTAAAGACCAGACCCAAAACAAAACACAACAAACAGCATCCCAGAGACTCGACACGGACGTGAAGCGACCTGAGAACATCTCTGCTGTGTAAACTAAGTGAATAGTACTCTAAATTGACATTACTCAGAGGTCTTAACCTCTTAACAGAGGTCTTCACATTTGGACTGACTCCAATTTCTAGTCCTGGACTTTGTACTCCTTTAGTAGGCGTGACACTACATGGCCAATCAGTTGCATTAACTATTCCCTTAACTTCCAACGAGGAAACAGGCCGAGGCCAGGTAACTACACCACAATATAGATTCCAACTGACCACACAGGGGAAGGACACACCCAATATGGGAAAAGTGAGTTTTACTCATCAAAATTGCCCTGCCCAAAAATATTCAGTTGAAATAGACCAATAATCACCAACAGAAAGGACCTACTGAGTTCAGTGGCTGATACTGGAGTTAAGGAGCTCTGCATACAACTGACCTGTATGGGAGGGAGAGGGCTAGAAAGACGCCATTACTAAAGAAGAACAATTCAGGTACTACACGTATCACAAGCCTAACACTGCCTACCAGTGAAGCGTGGGGGTGGTCTTGTTGTGGGAACGCGTTTCCTTAGAGGGGACTGGGCAGCTTGTCAAGACTTGAGGGACGCGAGTTACTGCGAGATGACCTGATTCAGTCTGCTAAGTCTTGGGGGAAACTTCACCTTTCAGTAGGACAGCAATCCCACACAACAAAAAGGTGAATGTCCTACAGCAGGGATGCCCAAATCCGGTCCTGGAGGGCCTAATTCCTGCACAGTTCTGTGCTTTTTCTCAGGCACACCTGATCCATCTCAGCTGTTCAGCTGTTCAGCTGCCAGGTTTAGGAGGTCTGTTAGAGCAGGGGAATCTGCAAACTGTGCCGGACTCTGGCCCTCGTTGCCAACCCGTTTTTCAGTGAACAAGTCAAAGTCCAGACCTTCCAATCCAGTCGGGAAGCTGGCGCTGTTTGAAAATTGAGGGTCCCAAGGGAGTTCAGGTGGCTTTAGCTTTGTGGTGAAGTGAAGCCAGGAATGATAGGTGAAATGGTTAAAAGGGAGGGAGCGGGGTGATGGAGGGTTGCAAAGACTTGTTGTACACACATTAACAAGGTAGCAATGAAATTTACAGGACGGATTAGGGGGGAGGGGCTTCAGGAGGCATGTTCCTCCTCTAAAGCTCTTATTGCAGTTAAAGGTGGTTCTGCAGCGTCTGAAGTCTCGTATGAAGGAGTTCATAACTTATGCAGGCAGCTCTTCTAGTTGCGTAGGTGTCCTTTGTAATTCATATGAATTTAATGGCTTTTATATGTTTTTTCTCACATGAAGTTAAGCACGAACACACACATACACACCTGCACAGGCTCATCACATACACACAGTCCAAACGCTCATGCACTAGCATACATCCGCCCACATATTAGGCATTCGTAGCCCTAGCGCATATGTACGCTGCCCAGGCACCCACATTCTGTACTTAATGTACATCATGTATACACACACACACACAGTAAAACTCATTCAGTTTCATTCATTTCCAAATTTATCCAGCTTACAGTGGAAAGTGACAATAGCAGAAAACAGCAATGCACACACACACACTCCGCTAGAGAAGACACGGCCGTATGCCCGGAGATGGAGAGCGAGCGAAACTAGTTTTGCTGATATGGGTGAGCTAGTGCAGAGGATGGAGACGGACGAGCTGCGACAGGGAAAGATGTTGGGGAAAGACAGATGGGGTGAGAGTAAGGCGATGCTATACTGCTCCCTGCTGGACTGGACCGGCACGAAGCTGCGCTCCTAACTGACCCTTGATGTCCACTTTGAAACTTCAAACTGACCTGAGCGGCCCGTGGAGGCCGGTGTGGCGTAACAGCTGTTTAACATCAACTCCTGGTTGGACTGCGGCCCGTGGTGACCAGATGGCAGACCCATGTTCACTTACTCACACACACACTCCACATCTGTCTATCTGGCTCGCTGCCTGTTTGTCCTAGATATTCCTGTATATACACTCCCGACGCGCACACACACACACACACACACAGTGATGTAAGCTAGATGTGTAAATCTTGCATGTACAGGAACGTCAGCGTGAACCAAGGGAGAGTGCGGCACTGTGGAAAGTATTAAAAATATATATATTTTGTATTTCATATCTACACACACACACACAGTTGTGAATGATGTGACTTCCACACCCAACATCGTAAAAGTGTTGCAATGAAAAAGTAACTAGTCTTTAGGGTGAAGCCTGAGAAATTTCCAGAGATGCTGCAATGGGAATGTAAAATCACAAGCACTCAAAGCATGTTCTACTTAAAATAGTTGCAATAAATAAATTCCAATAAATGTGACGTTTTACTAGCGGGGGAAGTTAATAGTGGGGAACTCTCAGGACCTTCTAAAAATTAGACTCCACAGGTCTAAATTCTGAATTTTCAGTGGTGCAGAATGACTATAGTACTAGTCTTGGTCCTTTTTGTTTGGCAACAGGGGTGCTACCAGGACTTTCCATCCGCCATCTCCTATGATATAATACCATTTGTATTGACATCATAATGAAATCTTTAAACCTCTTAGTTAAATTAACTACAGCGAAGGGTTCATTTATATATGTATTTACCATTTTTCTGCCACTTTCTGGTACTTCTGGTACTGCCACCCACCCCTTTGTAACTAAGCAATGCTCCTGACACTGCTCCTGGAGGGTAAGGACTTCACACATGTAAAGAAACATGCAAAGCCAGCCACCGCCTCTTTTCAAACTGAAGGCTAGTAGTCTAATAGTCACGGTTGACCACTGCATTTCACTCACTTCCTCACGTTAGTGCATGGCTTCTTCACTGTGTGAGCAGATCAGTTCCTGCACGGTCAGCAGATGTAGTTAGTGTAATTCTTTGCATGTACAGTAGTTTGCTGTAGTTGACTGTGTCTAACTCATTACTCTGTCATTCCCTCATAGAGCATGTATCCGTGTCTGTCAATCCATCCTCCACCTCACCCCCCACCCCTTCATCCCCCAGCTTAGCGCCGGACCCCAGAGGTAACCATTCTTCTCCTCTCTTGTCGTCCTGTCCGTTCCCTCTCCTATCCCTTCTCTTATCTGCCCCTTGTTCCTCTCCGGTCTCCCAGCCCTCTTGCTTCTCTTTACCACCTTGTCCCTTCCCTCATCTTCTCCATATTCCTCTCCCTTTCCTTTCCTGTCCTTTCTTCACCTTTACCCTCCCTGCTTCTTATTCCCTCCCTTCTCTTGCATCCTTTCCTTCCTTTCTCTCTCTTTTCCTTTCCTTTCCGATCCCCTTCCCTTTCCCTTCCTTCCTTTGCTCATCCATTGTTTATTCTGGTGGGTAAGATTATCTACCTTTTCTTCAGAGATGGCCAACTTATAAGCACTCAGCATTTTCCTTTTACTGTATAGCTTCATTTATGGGCTATTATTTCTTATCGCTCGCTCACACACACACACACACACACACACACACAGAGTGCTTCCATTGTCTTCAATGTCCTTGTCCTCTCACAAGCACTTTTCTCTGTTCACTCATCTGTTGTGTACTATTTTTTCATTAGGTGAATGTGAGCCTGTGTGTCTGTATGGTGTTGTGTGCTGCATGTGTGTGTGTGTTGGGGGGGGGGGGGGGGGGGGGAGATGAACACACACACAGACGGGCAAGGCAAGGGGAGGAAAGGTTGAAGGGGGTCTGGAAGAGCAGTATTCTTAAACGAAACCCACTCTACACAGACACTGGAGGGTCAGTCAGATCAACCTTGTTGTTTTCAGCCAGAAGTAGTTGAAGGGCCTTTAGGTGGGCGTGTAGATCACTGCCTAACTGAATACACACACAGCTTGTCTCACCTCCTTGGGACATTCTGGGGCAGCTGTACTTAAGGTCACCATGCCCTAAGCATCAGCTAGAGTCTCCTGTGGTACTGTGTTCTCTAATTGATGGAGCTCCATCCAGTACCTCAGGGGTGAGCTGGAGCTTCAGCTTCAGATCTGAGAACAGACACAGGAGTCAACCTGCATCCTTCCACTGTAAGAAGACTTCATGTCATAATTCTATGCAGAAGAGCTAAAGAACCCTTGGAGAACCCTACTTAATGTAAGGTGTTTAATTGCTGTTCTAGCTAGAAGTCAAAACGAATGCAGAGAGGTCTGCTACTTGCACTATGTGGCCAAAAGTTTGTGGACACTTGCCCATCCGACATTCCCAGGTTTGTACCCCTTTTGCTGAGCCAGTCACAGCCTCTACTTTTCAAAGAAGGCTTTGCACAAGATACTGGAACGTTGCTGGGAGGATTTGATAGCGTTCCGCCACAAGAGCATCAGCATCAGGGTACTCATGTACTCCTGTTGAATGATTAGTTCTGCCACTTCGCTCCAGAGAACACAGTTCCACTACTCTGGGGAGGCTTTTCTATGGCTCATACAAGCTGTGTGGGTAATTGCACACCTGTGTCAGCAGTGGGTGCACCTTAATGCTGCTGAAATAGCTAATAAGAAGAGGTGTCTACAGAGTTTGACACGTACTGTATTATCCTTTCCTCCATGACATTTCTGCTTCAGGATTGTTACTGAACGTCAGACTTAAGGCTCTTTTTTTTGTTGCTTTTTTCGTCTCCTGCTTTATGCGTTTTCTTCTCGCTCTCCTTTTCCCACTTTTTCCTTTCGCCTCGCTCTGAGATGATGGGGAGCTGAAGGAAGTTTTCCCTGACCGTTTGTGTGTGTGTGTGTGTTGATCTGAAGGTGTAGAGACAGTAATATTGAAGGTGTTGAGAGTCTCTTTCTGCTGTCACTAACAGAGCGCTGGCAGGCAGGCACACGATGCCAAAAGCTGCTTAATTTTTCATCCCTTATAAAATATTGCTCTCCTCACTCCTAATGAAATCTACCTCCACAGCCTGTTCAGTATAGCAGTGCAGCCCCCATTCCCTCTACACCTCTCTCACTTTCTCTCCCTCCCTGTCTTAATACCACTCGCTCTCCTCACCTCTCTCTTACTCTGCCCACATCTCTCTACCTGTCTCTCTCTCTCTCTACGCCTCATTGTCCGTCTTAATACCTCTCACTCTATCCATCTTTCTCCACATGTCTCTCTCTCTCGCTCTCAACAGCTCTTTCTCTCTCTTTCTTGGTCTCCACACCTCCATCTTTCTAAGCATCTCTCTTACCTCTCCTTTCTACATATGTCTCTGTTTCTCTCTCTGACCACTGATCTGATCTGTGTGTCTCTCTGTCTCTCGCTCAACAGCGCTCCATCCCTCTCCTTTCTCGCCCCACTTTTTCTCTCTCTCTCACACACACACTCTATCCATCGCTTTCTCTACTTCACTGCCTTTGGTCGCTCTCACTCTCCACACTCTTCTCACTCCCACCATGGCTCTTTAGACATCTCTTTATCCAAACCACTCCCTCGGCCCCTCTCCCTCCCATCATCACTTAGCCCCCCCCCCCACCTTGCTTCAGTCTCTCTCCCTTACTTTATCACTCTGTCCCTTTCTCCTACTCCTCCCCTCAGTCTCTCGGGCTCTCTCCTTTCTCTCTCTATTCTGAACACACACATTCTTCTTGTAACAATGCTGGCAAACTTCTCCCCATTGTTTTAGTTTCTGCAGTTTTTCAGCTTTTCATGCCACCATCTTCCATCTTTCTCTCTCGCTCTGGCTCTCTCGCTCCCTCCGTTTCCGCCACCATCAGCTCGTTTAAACAGGTGATGAAATATTTAGCGCTGTTGTCCGGTTCCCTGCGACGCCGTGTTTGAGGAGCTGTGTGTTCTGGGAAGGCCTCATTTTCAGCAGATCGTCAGCAGACACACACAGAGACATCATTTTTCACCCCCGCTCTGTCCTGCACTCTGTCTCTCTCTCTCCTTCTCAGTCACTCTCTGTCAGGCATCTGGCAGTCAACCTGTGTGTTGGAATACACCTGGGAGATGACTCAATCATTGACTTCTTTGGTCTCACTCCCTCTCCCACCCCCCTCTTTGTGTGTGTGTGCGTGTGTGAATGGCAGACCCTGGAGCGGTGGTGGAGACTCACAGTGCAGTACCATATGCAGTCATAGGGGGCGTTCTGGCTCTGCTGGTTTTCACAGTCATCTGCGTGCTCATCGTTACCATCTGGTGCTCCGTCCGACAGAAAGGTAAGCTCACTCTACAGTACCCCCTGACTGCTGGGAGGAGGGGTTAGAGGGTCGGAGCTGTTAAAATGCTACAACAGCACTAATGGATGACTCCAGCCACTGCTATAAAGCATGCTTACCCTGTGCTTTAAGGTAAGTGCATGTCGGACAGCAGTAGCGATATCAGAAATGTTTTGTCAAATAGTGAATATTTAGGAGGTCCCTACCATCTCAAACACCACAGTCAAAGAATGCATACTGTGAGCTACACTGCTGAAAGTATGAGATCCTTGAGGAACCTCTGAAGGTGCCCTGAGAAACCTTTAAAAAAACGTTTTGAGAAGAAGGTGATTCCTTCACAAATTGAAGAACCTCCAATAGTCCCTCAAGGACCTTATACTTGTAACAGTGTAGAACCTTCTACAGCTCATTTAATCTGAAAAAGACCTGAAATGTGATCAGAACTTTATTTAATTCCTCAAATAAGAACTAGAACCCAATTAAACATCATTGGTCTTTGTCAGAAAACAACTGTGTGAAACTTTGCTTTCAGTAAAGCCAGGGTTACACTCAGTCAGTTGGAGAGAGAATCGAGTAGCGTGTGATTGACAAAGACTCCTTGGGTCGACTGATGGGTAGAGTTTCTTATTAAAATTTTACGTTACACCTTAAATGATACAGCAGTTAAAGCAGTACTAAAAGGGAAGGTGGAAATTCGTATAAGAAGTCAACACCTACCTTGTACATAGGGTAGCCTCCAATGTGCTGTGCTACTCACCTCCCACTGCCTCTACAATCTGTACAGGCCATGCTAACTTCGCCTTCCCCGCGTTTTTTTTCGTTCACTATAAAAATCTGCAGAACTCTTCTTCTAATCTGCTACCACTTTAGAAGTCCTGTAGTGGATCCAAGGCTTACCTGGTGCGACGCCCTCGAGCAGCAGAACTTTCACCAGATCTTTTTGATAACTGCTGATGAATCCTGCAGTGGATTGAAGGAATTTTCGCCCATTGTTCCTTCATCTCAGTGATGGTACTCGGCTTCCTTGCACAAACTGCTCTTCTTGGGTCTCTCCACAACATCTCTGTTGGGTTGGCCATCCGAAAATGATCCATTTCTTAGAAGACTTGTGTGCTTAGGAACGTTGCCTGCATGCTGCATGACCCATTTAAGCTTCAGTTCACGAATCAATACCTGCAATCCAGAATTCACAGGTCCTTTAAACATGGCAAGCTGTCCTAGTCCCAAGACAGCAGAGCAGCCCCAAACCCTGATACTGCCACCCCCATGCTTAACAGTTGGGTCGAGGTTCTTGTGTTTTGATTCATGTGTCTTCCAACAGCCATCAGGCTTATCCGCACGGTCATGAGCAAACTGCAGACAGGCGGAAGTGTTCTTTTTGAGAAGCAGTGGCTTTCTCCTTGCTACAGTGCCATGCACACCATTCTTGTTCAGTGTTTGCCTGACCTTACTCAATACAAGAGAGGCCTGTAGGTCTTCAAATGTTACCATGGGGATCTTTGTGGCTTACTGTAATAATATTCAGTGCGTCCTTGAAGTGTTTTTTTGCTGCAACCACTCAATGGGAGAGTAACAATGGTGCTGAATTTCCTCCATTTGTATGTCATCTGCAGCACAGTGGACTGCGGGAGGTCAAACTCTTTAGAAATGGTTCAGTGTCTTTTCCAGCCTCAGTCACTTGTTTTCTGAGGTTCTCAGAAATATCCTCTGATCACAGTTTGGCACACTTCCCTTAACCGGTGTGGTGAGGAACCAAGTTTTGATAGTGAAGACCCGTGTTTATGTCTTTGAAACATAGGAGGACCTGCTAAACCGACAGCTGATTTACTATCCTATTCTTTTTTTTTTACTACTGATGTGCTGGTTGATGTGATGCACCATTTGTTTAACTGGGTTCTCTTCATCTGATCACAGATTAATGTATATAGAAATGTAAACAAGATATGATTATTATTATTATTGTTCATTATTTTTATATTCATATATGGTACCAGGGCAAGACAAGGCCTACAGCTGCAAACCCCTGGCCGGTCACCTTTCACGTCTTGCCCACTACACTTTTTTTGTGCCATAAAGAACCATGTTTGTAAGACAGATGTGTGAGTGTGAAGAGCCTCTGAACTAAAAACAGACCATTTACATCAAGTGAACATTTTTTAGAAACATCATTGAAGCAGCATTTTGCCAAAAACTGCAATTTCTTGCTCCTGGGCACCCCTACTGTCAGAAATTGCCATTCACATTGTCCTCCTGCTGATTTGGCCAAGTTACATAGTGCCGTTAGAAACATGGCACCCTGAAGCATCAGCAGGATTTCTTTTATTTATTTATTTTTTTAACCCAATTTCCCTGGCAATTTTAGCCGAAATTACTGGCACATGCCTCCTCCAACACAACCAGCCAATGCCTAGTTCAGACACCCATGCAGACAAAGTGATGGATGTGGAGAGAGGGCAAGCCATCTACCCACCTAGAGAAAGCAAGGCCAGTTGTGCTCCCTCATTCTCTGGCTGCTGATGGCAGCAGTGACCGCTGGACCACTCTGAACAGCCTAAACGGTGTTGTTTTAAAAGGTTCGTCACATTTACACATCTCTATTACAAAAGTGGTTCTTCTACAGCATTGCAAAGATTGAAGAGTGTAAGTGGATTTTATGTGCTCATATTCCCTTTTAATGAGCTGGGTTTTCCAAAAACAAATGATTCCCAAAAGGGTTAGCAAGTATGACACAGAACACTCTGTCTCTACCTGATATGACCTTAATGCAAAAGATCCTTTTCAGAAAATGGGCAAATCAATCAAATGTGTTACCTGTAACTGTGATAGCTGAGGTGATGGTGTAGTGAGCATGTTGGTCCTCCCTGCAGAGCTGCTCCGCCTTGTGTTCTAGGTCCTGTTCCATTGGCTGAGGTTTTCCAACATCCCTCTATGACATAAGATTAGAAAGAAAATAAGATGGTGTTAAACCAAGAGACTATCCTACTCTAATCCTCAACATCTAATGATGAGCTAGATCAGATGAAATCAGGGTAGACTGGCAGACTGATTGGCCACCACATCAAATGTTCTTGTTCATGCAGAAGCAAACGCACCAACTGCAATGTAAATAGTGCTTTCTCCAAGATTCTCCACAGTACTGCATATATTACACATATATCTAAAAGTTCTGAGGGGGAAAGACTACAGACTAATAAACTTGGCTTGCGTAAAGCAGAGCTAGGATTTGGTTGAGCGAGAGAGAGAACAATGACAGCTGAGGGAGACGATAAGAGATTTTTGGCACATCTCTTAGAGCTGCCAGGGCTGCTCTGTGATGTAGAGAGACGTGGGAAACACAGGTGTGGTCTGACTGTTTTATAGCCCTTTAAGTTGACTGTATCAAGTCGATATCTCTAAAGAAATACATTACTCTGTCCATGCCTTCCTGCTAAAAGCGGCTGGCACCCACAGTGATGCCCATGTGCCAAGAAACGCAGCACCTACTAACACGTCCTGTGTAGTCAGAGGCGATTTTCTTCAATACGCTTAAAATCTGTGCATGGAATCCACTGACGGTAAAGTCTTGAAAACCTGCCTAAGAGCATGGGAAAGAAGCAAATTGGGGACTGAGGACTCAAAAAAAGAGGAACTTTCTTGGGTCATCATGAAGAAACACTCAAGAACCAAGACTTAAAACCGCTAAGTTCCTAGGAGCATATGGAAGAAATACAGATGGGAACCAAGGACGTTTTCACACTTGTGCTGAATACACAAGTGGGTTTGTTTTCACACAGAAGAATTCCATACAAATTCACAATTTTTGCAAAATAGTAGGCCCTAGTTTCATCCATATATTGCTTTTCTTATTTTCCTTGTAAAGAACAGACCTCTCTCATCAGTCCTGGCATTTTACTGTGCGGGAACACCTGCAAAATTGGAGCTATTCTCGTAAGAGATGTTGAATTAAAGACGTTGAGCCATGAATTAAAGCAGTCATGTGACAAAATGAACCAATCACGCAACCCCACACATAGCACTGGGAGTGGATAGCTTCCACTCCTGCAGTGGACCACACTAGAGTCCATTGGAAGTGAACCCTAGACCACCAATTTAAGGAGGACAAGAGATCAGTAGACCGCTCACAGGCATGAAAACTGCTTTCGGGCAAGATCAAACAATGAGAAGTTGTATAGCAAGAGGACCTGGTTTCGGGAAAAAAAAAAGATCGTGTTAAAACAGCCCAAGACTCAAAAGGGAAAAAACTAATAGCATCTGGTGGAAATGAAAGACTGAAAAAATAAAATAATATTTATAAGCCAAAACAATAAAAATCAGAAGAATGTGAGAACCCAAGACTCCAGGAATAATGCCCTTGCAGCATTTGGAAGAAGCACTAAGAGAAACTGAGACTCAAATGGGGAAAGTGCCCAAGAACATAAAGCAGGAAAAAACACATTCTTGCACAAGAAAGAAACATGAACCAAGGCTCAAAAAGAAAATGCTTGATGAGAAAAGGCTGAGAAAAACCAAAACTGATTAGAAAAAAAAATCTAAAATCCCAAAGACTATTAAACAAAGCCAATAACCAATATACTACTAAACTAAACTACCAATGACCACAAGGAAGAAAAAAATGAGATGAACCAAGGGTTCCAGCTGCATACTAATGACTAATACCAAATAGTAGGAGGAAACACTGAAGAACTAAAAGAACATGAGGAAGAAACACTGAAGAACCCAGACTCAAAAGGACATGAGGAGGACACACTGAAGAACTAAAAGGACATGAGGAAGAAACACTGAAGAACCCAGACTCAAAAGGACATGAGGAGGACACACTGAAGAACTAAAATGACATGAGGAGGAAACACTGAAGACCCCAGAAGCATAAAGAGGAAACAGTACGAAGAAAAAAGGTGGAAAAAACGAGGGAAAAAAACAAGACTTAAAAGCAGTGATGAAAGACTTAAAACTACTAATGATCATGAGAAAGAAACGCTGAGATAAACCAAGACTTAAAGGAATGAACCCATCCTCCTCTGCACCAGATAATCAGATGCTCTGTAACAGCAGCACCTCTTTAAACAGGGAAACCTGACTGGACCCTGCCAGCCTGTTAACGAACACAGCCAACGCGTCTGTTCGTTAATGACCTCGTCAGCAGCTGCTTTACATGCCAGAAAAAAAGGCACCCACGCAAGATCGATTTTTTAATTAAGCCGCCTTTCAAAAACGGGCTCGGAGTTGCTCATGCTGGGCCGAAACCAATCGGGCCATAATGACGTGAAGGAAAAGGTTACACAGTGTCGGACTGCTGAGTGCATGGAGAACACTGTTGATGATAATTATACATACAGTTAATTTGAGATTAATTAGGAGTTACTGTGTCTGGTCCGCCCCTCAGTTCAGGGTAGATTTGACTTCGTGGGGTGCTGAGCAGGAGGAGCGTCTCACATTGGCCTCAGCAGGAAGAGAGGGTCAGATCACGTTGGGCATTGAAGATTAGGATTGTCTCCGCTTAGACTTGATGAATCGTGAGGCAATCGACCTGTCCATGCTCAACCAGGAGAGCATAGCATCATTCAGAACAACTGTTGCGAGAATTAGACAAGCCTTCTGGAACATAAGTAGTAATCCTATTCAGCCTAATGAGGAATTTCTTACCCGACTATCCCTGGATTTATAGGCCATTATTAATTTCACATGATTAATTATGTTCATTTTTGGACTAGCATGCTTAGCTGTCTTTTTTCTACCTACCCGGGTAGGTGATGTGCTTTTCTCAACCTGCCTGGTGGAGAATGCCAACTGTAGGAGGGCCATCATTGTATGCAACTATGACTTTGACGCCCAAAAAGACACGGATGGCTGTGGCATCACAGTGACAGTTGTACCACCAGGCATGCTAGCCATCTTACTGAGCAACCACTAATGCATTATGCTTGGAGCTCAACAATAACTGCACAGCTCTGTTACTTTACGTTAGCTTAGCTAACCCTAGTTATCTATCCACCTACCTTCATGTGACTATTTAGCTGTGGATGGCTTCACCTGTAATCAGACTTGTGATTACCTGATGACAAGGCTAATGCTTAGACAGCTACACCACTTGACTTAATGATACAAGCTATCTTAATGCAGTCAGCACATCCCTGTCTAGCATGCCGAAGGTACTGCTTGTACTTGCTATTTACACCAATAAGACCTTTGCCGACCAACACCACACAACCCAACACCCTAGGAGCTCAATACGCTTGGAGGAGAACAGCAAGTGCCTATTCAGTTATATCAGGCTAGCCTAACGAAAGAGAGGAAGGGCCATCCTTCCCTCCCACCTACCTACTTTCATGCAACTATGCCTTGGACTCCCAATATTTAGCTGAGGCCAAATTGCGAATCTACTCTTAGACAGTAGCGCCACCCGAAATGTTGATACTCTCATGCCTGACTGTACTGTTTGTACTTACCAAACATATATAGAAAAGTCAAAACATTATGACCACTTGCTTAAAATGCTGTTGGTCCTCTGCAAGCCACCAAAACAGCTCAATCTACAAGACGCGTGAAGGTGTCCTGTGGCACCCGTCACCAAGACGTCACAGCAGATTCTTGCTGGTGAAGACGACTGTTATACTGTACCCCCTTGGGCAACCAGCCAACACAGATATACATTAAACTCTCTCACTCTTTTTCTCTCTCTCTCTCTCCCCCCCAGGCTCATATCTGACACATGAGGCGAGTGGTCTGGATGAGCACGGTGAGGTGCAGGAAGCCTTCCTCAACGGGAATGACACCAGTCAGGGCAAGAAGGAATATCTACTGTAACAGCCTGTAGTGGACGGCCAAGGAGTGTACACCACAGCCACACACGAACACAGGACACACAAACACACACACATACACAGCCCTCTTCATATCTACCATAGCAGTGCCATATGAGGGCGGAGAGAGAGAGAGAGAAATAGTTGAGAATAATTAAAGGGCCCATATTGTGGAAAAACAAGACCTCAAGTTATTTTTTAAATAGAAGTTTGACGTACTGTGTGAACATTGTGAAAGTTTTAATATGCATCATTCTTCATCTAGGACAGCCCATTTCTAAGTCACCTTGGTTGTGACGTCACATCCATGAAGCCATTTCCATAGGACCTCCCATTCCACCTGCAGCAGTTTAGCCCCACCCTTTCTGTTGGATGAGAGAAGAGCAGTTCCTAGACAGCGGTGTCGTTAGTATTGGAGTAGAAGATGCAGAGAAAGGGTTCAGCGCAGTGCTGTTTCTGGCTAACTGGGAGCCGACAGAACGTTGCTGCCTTCCACAAACATTTATTCATTCATTCATGCTGAAGCTTGTTTCCCATGTTATTAGGGATTTTAGTCAGACATTAGCAGTTTATGCTGTACATTAAAGCCTATGTTCCCTTTTGGAATGAGGAACATTTACATATCAGTCTATATAAGATATGGCATGAGAACAGCATATGTGATTAGTAGGGAAAAAGAGAGGTTGGATATGAATGATGACTGTTTTTGATCCATAAACCCACACAAACATCATTAGTGGACATGCAACTGTGGGCCCCCTTTATCACTGAGAGAGAGAGAGAGAGAGAGAGTGTACAGTTCCTCCTATACAGAAGAAGCCATTGGAGAAAAGTGCCTACAAACAGGCTGATGCTCAGCAGCTCTATCGAATGTTCCAGTGTAAACACCCGAAACGCTCTGAATCGCCAGAACATTCCAGCCACTGAGGCGAATCAAAGCCATTCAAAAATAACTCCCCCGAAGGCCGAGTACCTCATGCCTCATTTATAAACCACCCTCACCAGATACTCGAGCTCCTACACAGCCCAGCACTCGCTTCCTCGGAAAGCAAGAGTGCATTTATCTTCCTGGTCTTCTTATCAGCTTCTTCCTGGTCAGGGTCGAAGGGGGTCCAGTGTGTGCAAGGCAGGAAAACCTCCAGGATGGGGCTGTAGTGCTACACCAGTATAGAATTTCCAGACCAGGGGTGTCAAGTATAGCAGGCCCACTTTTCCCAAACCACATGGACAGCAGACAGTCAAGCTCAGCAGCAGAACCAATCAGAATCTCTATTCCAGTTTATGGGCGGGGCATCAGACAGTCAACCTCAGCAGCAGAAGTCATAAGAATCTCAATTTCAGTTGGAAGGGGGTGGGACAACAGACAGTTAAGCTCATTGGCATAACCAATAAAAACACATTTCCACACTTGGTTACTGTTTATGTTCCACTCTGTGAAATTTGACACCCCTGTTCTAGACCAACAACAACACAGCGCCCCCCAGTAACCGAATCATCATCTTAAGATGCTAGCAGGTAATGCTAACTGACTGATTTTGTTGAGGTCTTAAACCTTCTTACATTTCTTAAATGCATTGGGAGTTGGAATTGGCTGAGTGTTTGAGAACTGGTTTGAGTACTTTGGCTTGGGATATTTTAAAAAAAATCACTGTTATTGTGAGTTTTTAGACAATTAGTTAATAGTAAAAATCTTAAAGGTGAACATTGCTTCAATATGGCGGACTATCTCCACTGCAGACCCGTTTATGTCCTCTGTTTGGCAGCCCTGACATTTCATAATCACTGTTCAGAAGTTTGGAACCAGTGTTTTTATTTGATGAAGAATCTAAACTCATTTTCTAAAGTAATTCAATCCAAAATGAAGCTCTTAAAACAAACAAACAAAAAAAAAAACGAAATTTTGATAAAATGAATATCCACAACTATTTTGTGGTAAGAAAGAATTATCCATAATGAATGTTTCGTAAAATTAATGTCCAGGATGAATTTTTAATAAAACTAATATCCAAAAAGACTATAAATTAATATCCACAATAACAAAAACAACTGTATATGCAGAATGCTTTTCTGATAAACAATTTTCCAGAATAGATTTTTAATAAAAATAAACTAATTTCTGATAAAATAGAATATATAAAAAAACAATTATCCAAGAATGAATGTCTATTAAAATGAATATCCAGGATGAATTCCCAAGAAAATGCAAATCTGGAATGAAGTTCTAAAACAGTGAATATCTGATTGACCAAATTAATATCATTAATATCCAGAATGAGGTTCTAATAAAATGAACATCAGTAATGCCTCATGTTTCAAATGTGGTGATCAAAGAAGATGAAATATAAATATAAATTCCTTAAATAACTGAATACAAAGTTATTAAACTGAATCTGTTGTGTAGCTTAACATCTGCATTATAAACAGATTACTATTGGCTGCTAATTACTAAACATAAATCAACCAAAAAATCCCCAGTGGTTCCACACTTCTGAACAGCAACAGTCAGAGACCCCACCAAACCCACTGAATTGGCTCCTATGGACTTCCTCTTGATTACCTCTCCATGTCTCTCTCTCTCTCTCTCCCCCCCCCGTCTCCCTCCGTTGATAATAAAGACGATAGAAGTGTCCTTTTAAAGCAGAGCTGGTCTGGAGTCATTAGGGGCCTACGCAGACTTGACGCTTGACTGAAGCTCGAATCTAGAAAGTGATCAGAAGAAAGAACAAGGGAATGTTGTTTCTTTTTTTCCTTTTTTAAAGTTTAAAATGCTAAACACTCACACCCACATGCACACACACTCGCACACCAACCAACATATGAACAGACACAAATGAGACATATCTCTTAAGTCATTATTTGTATAAAACAGTCAGCAAAGTAAATTAAATTAATCTTTTAAGAAGTGAACTACTGAAAAAAGAAACAAAAAAACTATTTACTTTTGAGCGCATTACCAAGCGATGCTATTATACTAACACAGAATATTAGCCTAGAGGTTCAACAACGAACAAATTACTGTTGAGTGATCTTTAAAAAAAAAAAAAAAAACAGAAAAAAACTGAGGAAAAAAAAAGATTTCATTTGTCTTTAAAAGATACTTTGTTTTTAGTTTTTTTATTTGGACTTTTACGATTGTTGTTACTGTTATTATTATTGTTATTATTATAATTGTAAATGTTATAAAATTGTACACTTTTCCACGTTTTGCTTTTGTTTTTTTGTTCAACTTTAGAAGCCCCACCCCCAGTCTTTCTTCTTCACCTTCTCTTCTCTTATGTCCTAAACCTATCTGACCTCTATCTTCATCGTCTCTGTGCCTGTTTGCCTCTTCCGTATCTTCCTCTTCGTCCTTCACCCGTGTGTTTGCTTTCTTTTCTTTTCTTTTCTTTTTTTAAATAGTCTTCACGTCGCTGTTGATATAGCTAACTGTGTTTCTTTATAGGAGAAAGACAACAAAGCACGACAAAAATAAACCGTACTTCGAGAACCCTTCTGTCAGAGGCCTGTCTTCACTGCTTTGCACAAACTCATTGTAGCATGTCGATAAGGATTGCTGTGGGCGGTGGTGGTGGTGCTGGTGCTGGTGGTGTGGGATCAATGCATTTACAGGTGGCTATAAAAGCCCAGCAGGTACCGGACATCAATTTGATGTCTGGAAGGCGCTGGAAAGTAAAGTTAGACAGATGTTTAAGTAAAAAAAAAAAGAAAAAAAAAAGTCAACACTGGGTTCATGCTCCAGCGTTGGACAGACGTTGAATTTTGGTTACAGCCACAGCGCATCCACGTATCTCAAAACGTTTGAATATCACGTGGTGTTTATGCTGGGTTTTGGTCACCATAGCTTAGGGCTAAGTGTCGAAAACTCTGAAAGCTTCCGAGTATCACATTTTGACTGAACCTATCCCCGTCTAAAACGTTTGAATTTCGTGTCGTGTAGACCTTAACGTTATGAAGTGTAGCCAGACGCTGGGTTTTAGTTAATCTCACAGTTACCTAAATGTTGATATTCTATGGCAATATGACATTAGCGTTATGACGAGACGTTAGGAAGATTTTGGTTATCGGACTGTAACGGATTTTACCTGTTTCCCTTTTTAGAATATCACTATACAATACTTAACAATTCTTCCTCTTGTTCTAATTATTATTACACATTGATCTTTAAAGGAATAAATACTTTACAAGGGTTTGAGCTTGACAATAGAAATCTGTTTGGTTGCAATTTTCTTTTAAAAAACACTAGTTACCTCACACCACAATTTGAAACTAACGAAATACCCCATCTAATGAAGCAGAGTATAAATAGAGAGAGGAGAGGTGTTGGAGGTGGCTGTAAAGGCCCAACTAAATTTGGACTCTAACATTGGACAGACGTTAAAACTTGTAAAATGTAAAAAAAACGTCAAAATGCTACAACATTAGATACCTGACACCACAATAAAACCAATGAAATAGCACCATCTAATGATGTTAGAAGGTCACATCAAGTAGACAAAGTTTTTTAAGCTGAGCAGATGTTGGGTTTTTGAGATCACTGTTAGGGATGTGCTGATCCGGCCTTTTCTGTTCCGATACGATACATAAACTTTGCATATCGGTTGATACCCGATACTAGCCCAATACAATTGCTGAATTAACAAACCGTATCTCACCATGTGGGACAGACTTACGGCATCAGGACTGACTTAAACATTACTTTATATAATATAACAAATTAACAGATATTAATGTGCTAAAGTTCATTTAAATCATGTATTTATTTGCACATTTAGTGCAGTCTCACACCAACAATTAAAGTGAAAGGATCAGTTCCATGGATCAGCCTAATTATCCGATACCTGATCCAGCTAATTCTGTTAATATCGGGACCGATACCCAATCCTAATATTGGATCGGTGCATCCCCAGTCACTGTACCTCATGACTAAAAATTGAGAGCCATCGTCAATATGATGTTGCCGTGAGACATTTGAGAGATGTTGATGCTTGATCACATCACAACTTGACCTAACAAAATATCTACGTCAGCTGTCGTCACTGTTCGACAACCTACATTCAACCAGGTAACATCTATTGATGTTGGTGGCCTGCTGGGAGAGAAGAGGGACTGTGTGGTTGGGGGGGGGGGGGGGGGGGGAAATGCTTTTTTTAGGTGGCTGTAAACGAGAGATGGGGAATTGTGTGTGGTGGGAGGCTGGCTGGGCATTTAAATCTCACAAAGGGAGAGATAAAAATGAATGACGATAAAAGATTGAATACAGAAGATCTGGAGCGATGAATCAGGATGATGATGGGGGAAGAGAGAGAGAAAGAGAGGGCGAGAGAGCTAGCACAGCTGTAGAAAGCTACACCATTACGCCGGGCGTTATTTCCATGCAATCAATGCGCCATTCTGTCAGAAGACACTCAGCAGAGGGTTTTATTGCTGGCAGGCTTTTGGATTTAAAAGCCAGTGGAGGTCGCCGCGCCGCTGATCGATGTGTTTGTCCTCCATCGATGCGAGGCACAGCAGAAGCCCGTCATAAAGAGTGATTGTGGAGCGGCAATCAAAAGCGATGCTAGGCGCATGCGCCGGAAAGGGGCAATTCGAGGGGCACCCCACTTTTAAAGCACTGCCTTAAGTGATGTGCAGGGCTGTGAGATTAGGGGATGGGTAGGGCATGAGTAAAGTCACCAGGAAGGCTTGTGAAGATGAAGGCCTGAATCTGACTTGCCTGACAAATCTGTGCAATCTGATGTTTGCCAACAGGTGTAGTGGTGTTACACAATCAAGAAAAAAAAGTGTAACGATCCAGTTGTGGATCAATGTGGAATGGATGGTCCTAAAAGTGGTCATGCTTACGTCAGCATAACCCATAACCCTCACAATCCCCAATCACAAGGCTTCTCTCTGAGTCCGAGCAACCTGGCGAGCGAGCTAAAGGTGAAGCTAACCTGCTGTCTCTCCACTTTACCAAAGAATTTAGCAGCTGGGTGATAGGATGGACAGGATGTCCAGACCAGCACGGTGCATGGCCATTCCCCAGTCAAATGCCACAGTGAAGCGAATAGGCACAAGAGGGATCCGAGGGACGACTGGGCAAGCGGGGCAGACTCTCCCCCACTCATGGCTCGAGCTTGTATCCGTACATGGGCCGGTAACTCGCTTTCTGGATCTCAGAACCTCAGTAAACCCTAAAGATCTGTGGAATCACAACCACAGTTCAAAGTAAAAAGCTGGAAACGAAAACTTCTGGCGTAAGGCTGCGTGTGTCGCCAGTTGTGGTCGCCAGTGATTGAGGGCTGTCAGTCATGAGTGTCCATTCGAATATTAAGACCACGGCCAAACGGTTCTTGATGAGGAGTGATTGATCAGATTTCCTATTTAAAAACTTGAGCGCCTCTCGTCACCCAAGTTTAGGAGTTTACAAAAATTCAGTGGGATTTTTCCGAAATTCAATGTCTTTATTTTGTGGGTGCCCAGAACACTCTCCCTACCCATCTCAGCATCTCTGAGGATGGCACGGCAACAACCAAGCTGACTGCTATGATCTTTTTATATATATATACAGAAATCAGGTTTTATACAATACCATTAGGCAGGCTTTATATATAGGGTACAAGCTTGATTATGGAATATTATTAAATTGCAAATGAACACTTTTGGGGGGCTGTAAGGGCGAGTCACAGTCCCGGTGTGACAGCCAGCATGTAGGAAGGCTCAGGGGAGTCAAGACTAGTAGTGAACTATTCCTATTACTATTATTAATATTACTAATATTATTCACTATTAGGCCCTTAGAAGTACAGTACCGGCCAGCGTGGGTATCCGACGGTCACCCTTCCAGTGCTGGCAGCGTCACGTGATGCAGGGGCGCCTTTTTTGTTTGAGCATCTGTAAACGTTGGCTGCACGTGAGGGGCTTTTCATGGGGTGCTGTTACTTTTGCACGGCAATTCACCTACAGAATATGAGCCTGTACTGGTTCCCTGTTTGATTTCACTCAGAAAACCTGAGCTAAGCTTAGGCCACTTTACGATATGCTTAGCTAATTAGCATAACGCAGTCCCGTTAACGCCTCTCACCCCCATGGCGCCATTTTTCAAACCCTGGCGCAGGAGGCGCCCTCTGCAGCTAATACTCCTAACTCCACACGCAAAACTAGGCATAACACACTTCTAACCCGAGCAAACACCTGCTCAAACAAAATACTCATATATATACAAGCTGAAAAGTGTAGCTAGCATAACTACCTTAACTGACCTCCCGAAAGCCACGTCCCCCGGCGCAGCTGCCACAGACTTTCGCAGCTCCACTGCCTAGAAGTTGAACCTCGTCCGTGAAGACGACAACGACGCTCAATTTCTTCGCTCAAACGCATAAGAACACCGTGTTTACCGTGTTTGAGCTGGACGTTAGTTTACTTCACTGTCTGTGGTTTGGTGTCCGCGTTTTTACAAACGGCAGCGTCGTTCTGCACCAGAAAAACGCAGAACGAAATTAGGCGCTGCGCAATTTGGACGCATCAAAAACAGCACAAACGGTTAGCACCGTTTAGCGCATGTACGCGTTCCCGAAGGACCCGCGGCGGTTTGCGTTTCCGCCTGATTTAAAGTAGATAAACATTATACCTTATTATTAACCTTATTATATTAGAGACCGACCACACACACACACACGAGTAGCACACACTAATGTTGAAAACACACTAAAGCTCCTTTGCTGCTAAATTTTGGAAATGCTATCCTTTGTGCTTGCCTCTGGCTATGGCCTGGTGGCAGATGCGAGGTTGTAGTAGGGCTGGTTTAAGGAGGGGAGAAGGAAGTGGTGGAGTGTGAAATGTATTAAATAAATAAATAAATAATAATAATAATAATAATTTATTACAGATCCAGTAAAGTACCAAAAAACAGTACCGCTGAGTACCAAATTTTAGGTAAAGGTGCACGTATTTGTCACTTTACAGTGTTGACTGTACAGCGAAATGTGTCCTCCGCATTTAACCCATCTGGTAGTGAACACACACACACACACACACACACACACACACACACACACACACACACACACACACCCAGAGCGGTGGGCAGCCAACTCCAGCGCCCGGGGAGCAGAGAGGGTTAAGGGCCTTGCTCAAGGGCCCAACAGTGGCAGCTTGCCAAGCCCGGGAATCGAACCCACAACCCTGTTATCAATATCCCGGTGCTCTAACCGCTGAGCCACCACTGCCCCTTGGTACCGATAGTGGTACCGATAGTGGTACTGATATCAGTTCAAATGGGTACCCATCAGGCCCAGTTTATGTAAGCCGTCCTCCAGGACACCATTAGTGGTCAGGTTCTGACCACAGAGCTACTCTTGACTGGATGTTGTTGGTGGTGGACCTGGTCTCAACCAGGCAGGGATGCTAACATGCAGCTGTTTCTGATAAACTCATACCACACACAAAACCACGGCTGAGAATGGCCTAGCACCCAAATAAAACCTGGTCAACAGTGGCCCTGTGGTCAGAAACTGACTGATGAATAGGTTATGGTGGCCCCTATACAGTAGCCCTAAAGGCCTTTGGATGTTTGAGATCATTTACATTACATTAATCAGACACTCTTATCCACTTATCTTATCCAGAGCCACTTACAAGGTTACTGGTATTACAGAGGTGGGCCAATGTAGTGTTAGGAGTCTGGCCCAAGGACTCTTATTGGTGTAGTGCAACATAGCGACCCAGAAGAAGCCCAAGGTGGAACGTCCTAATTAAGTGGATGTTGAGCATCTAACGTGTTCACGAAGGCCCACTTGGATGCAAATGACCTCTGAAGGTGGTCAATCAGCGCTTGTGATTTTATTGTGTTGAGAAAACTGAACCGTTTCAGGTTTCCTAAGGTGGCTAAGGCCTAGGTCATCATTTCTGTGGTGAGTTCTGTCTTCATGTTGACTCCGTGAAAGTTATCAAAGTCTTCGTGAACTTCAGGTCGACCTCCCTTCATGCGGGGAGACATGGGTGAGAGTAAACGCTCAGGATTGATTGAAGTGGAGCCAGCGACAGCAACGGGGAAGCGCTTGTGTCGCCAGGAAACAAAAAGGCTTTCAAGCCCAGAGAACAATCGAATGGGCTCTCAATCCTAGAGAGAGAGAGCTTTCGCTTGTTTTTCCCCCCCATGTCGCCCACCCTCCGTTCAATAATGCTCGGCAGGGACTCGAGTAGCGTGCACTTCTGCGACAGAAAGCGCTTCAGAGAGAGAGAGAGAAAAAGAGAGAGCGAGCTAGGCTGGAATGAACAGATGAAGCGAGAGATGAAGCAATAGTCCAAAGGGACCACCTGTCATGGAGCGACGGAATATGAGAATATGAAAAGGCCGGGGACCAAAGGGCGGCGAGATGGAGTGTGAGCCGGGCTAAATGAGAGGGAAAGACGCAAAGACCCTCATGCGATTTGAATATCAGACAGAGCCACGGCGCTAGCTCCAGTTAGCGGGAGCTATGCGTTTTATTCGGGCCACACATTAGGATAAACATTTAATCAAACCCCAATGAAATCTGCATCGCTGTGAGCTTAATCATGCTTCAATACAATATTAAGCTCCCGCTAGATGTTATTATTACAGTTGGTTTAATTAAACACATCCCGGATCAGTCTTCATCGCCGCTCTACTCGTGTAGCCTGTTAATCCTGGTGCGGCCTGGGATCAGGACGGGGCCGTCGCAGATATTGGAGGTGGTTGTCGGGGGAATATTAATGTGAGTGTTTCAGCTCGCTGACAGGAAATCACAGTCATTATGAATAGACGGAAAGGAAGGGGCACGTTCTCATGTGGTGAGCGCCGCGGAAAAGCTGCAATTTCAAATCAGCTAATCTTGGACTGCTTTTTCGGCAAGCTGACTGGCAAGCTGCGCACTGCTGTTTAAACGTCAGGAATATCTCCCCATATTAATAACTGTTAATGACACTGGCAGTCAAATGGAATGGTTGTTTTGTAATGGTCACTGATCTACACCAAAAAAAGTGCCTGTCAGAAATGTGTTGGTCCTCCTGGCTTTGATGACAATCTAAAAGGATCTAAATAAACTGCTTTCCATGCATTCTTCACCCTCTTCCACAGACCTTCTTGAGGGGTTGGATTTCTTCTCCACACATTTCCCAAAGGCAGACTGGTTGTTCTTTTGTAATGGTCACTGATCTACATCAAAAAGTGTCTGTCAGACAGTTGTTGGTCCTCCTGGCCTTGATGACGACCTAAAAGGATCTAAATCTAAATAAGCTGCTTCTTACGCTACCTTCACCCACTTCCACAGTCCTTCTCAAGAGGTTGGATTTTTTTCTTGGCAAGTTTCCCGATGCAGGTTGGATGTTGTTTTATAATAGTCACTGATCTACACCAGAAAAGGTGCCTGTCAGTCATTTGTTGGGCCTCCTGGCTTTGATGACGGCCTAAAAGAATCTAAATAAACTACTTCCTACACATTCTTCACCCTCTTTCACAGACCTTCTTAAGGGGTTGGATTTTTCTTCTCCACACATTTAGTCTTTTGTTGGTCTTCATCAGGCTTTGACAACAGCCTAAAAGGATCTAAATCTAAATAAACCGCTTCCCTCACAATCTTCTCACTAATTTCCACAGACGTTCTCAAGGGGTTGGATTTTTCTTCTCCATGTTTCCCAACCCAGAATGTATGTTCTTTTGTAATGGCCACTGATCTACACCAGAAAAA
Organism: Salminus brasiliensis; assembly: GCF_030463535.1. Taxonomy (NCBI): domain Eukaryota; kingdom Metazoa; phylum Chordata; class Actinopteri; order Characiformes; family Bryconidae; genus Salminus; species Salminus brasiliensis. The sequence goes on from NC_132882.1 coordinate 41,265,825, forward strand.
GTGCCTGTCAGTCCGCTGTTGGTCCCCTGCTCTTGATGACGACCTAAAAGGACCTAAATTTAAATAAACTTCTTCTCATGCGACCTTCACCGTTTCCACAGAGGGGGTGGATTTTTCTTCTTTGCATGTTTCCTAAACCAGATTGTATGTTCTTTTGTAATGGCCACTGATCTTCATAAACTGACATTTTGACCTGACATTATGTGTAACGGCCACTTCTACACCAAAATAGTGCCTGGCATATCTTTTGTAGGTCTTCCTCTGGCTTTGACGATGGCGTAAACGAATACTGGATTTTTCTTCTCCACACATTTCTCAAAACAGTCCCACTAATTCTTCACAGCATCCACTGAACACCTGAAGTTCGTCACTCCCTGATCCACATAGGCACTCCATGACCCCCTAGACTGTCCAGCCCAAGTCGCAAAACATTTGGATGGAACTAAATGTCAGGGCCGATGCTGTGAAACATACAGCATGTATGTAAGATATGAGTAGTGCTCCCCTTGTGGATCATAAAGGAACTGCAAGAGGGAGCAGGTGAGGGGTTAGATGGAATATACAGACCACTGTAGAGAAAAAAGTTTCTGCAGTTGATCTCTGCAGTTGACCATTTCACACCAAACCACCCTGAGTGACTGTTTATGTTTCAGTGACTGAAACATATAGACTGAACTTTTTCTATATCAGTGGAATATTTCTTTTTGTAAACCAGAACACAAAAAGTATTTTTAGTGTTTTATTCAATATTTCTTAATAAGTTTTAAATACGTCTTTCAGGAACAAGAAGTTATCCAATGATCAATTTCATTCTGTAATTATTATTATTATTATTAATTACTATAATTAATTACTTTCACTGCCTTGATATTTGATCAACTCCTCTGAAATAATTGTCAATTCTCTACAACTTAAATTGTTTCTAGTATATTCATCATTATTCTTGAAAATTCCCACTACTTAATTGAACAAATTGGAATTAGTCTATTAATTCATAAGCAAATAAATTGCAAACAATAAATGGTAGTGTACATGACGTAAGCTCCCCAGACAAAATAAGTCACCTTGTGTGTTTAAGGTGGTAGCAACATCAGGCAGGTTTATCGAAGCATACTGTCATAGCAGCAGTGGCAAAAGTCCCTGTTCCCTGTGGAGTGTTGGAAAATTTCGTTGACTTCTAGAAGAACTTCTAGACAATTCTTGCCTGGAAGCAAATCAATTTGACATTTTTTCTGACAAGAATTTTCTGTAGACCAGGATTTCCGCCACTGCTGGTAGACCCGTATGACTGTATGCTTCCATAGACCTGCAGGTTCAGCTACTTCCTTCACATTGTGCAATCACTCCTTTTCGCCAATCATTAACATCTGCGTTGCGCCCCATTTTCCACACATCCAACGAGACACACAGTGCACTGCACTCTTCTCAATGTCTGAGTAGTTATAGTCCTGCAGGAGCCTGAAGTTACTACCACCTTAAACACGCAAGGTGACTCATTTTTTGACAGGGGAGCTTAAATGAAATGACAATCACATAGATGCTTTACACCCCTAGAGGTACAGTGCCTTTTGGGATTGGCTCAGGTGGACAGAACTCCAAAGGAATTGGGCTCAGGGGCTTCACTTGTGAACTGGTTACTGTTATTGTTCCCAAGGGGGTCAGGGCCAAAGAGGAGCCTACACTGGCCACCTTGTTGGAAGGTCGAGTGAACAGAAGTGGAGGGACTAAGCTGTAGGCCTGGAAAAGGATAGACGCCACGGACGTCACCCAGATGGGTCGTTGGCCACTTGGAGAGAAGAGGCGCAAAGCTTGGATGGTGTGCAAGGGTAGACAAAGGAGAACCAGGAGCAACAAGGACAGAGCCAGAGAAGGAGAATGAGAGTAGTCTGAGCTCTTCTTCCGAGGCATCAGACACATCAAGTCCAGGTAGACGGCCATCAGGGCAAGCAAGGGAATGAGGAAGACTGCAACGGCATAGACGAAGACCAGGAAGGCCGGGCTGAGGACAGTGTCTGGGGCACAGACTCCCCAGTGGCTGCTGTGGATCTCCTCGTAGGTGAAGTTGTGCAGGTCCTCCACAAGGAACTTGGATAGGAAGCCTCCGTAAGGAAGGTGCTTCCCGATCACGGAGCGGTCTTGAGGGGGAGGGAGCTTGGGAAGTGGCTTGGAGGCGTTGTGATCAGGCTCTCCCAACCCCATTTCAGACGTCTCCTCTTGCCAAGTGTCCAGAGAGCTGCAGACAATGAACTGTGCGAATGCAGTGACCACAGAGCAAATCCAGCTGAGGAGCACCATGTATAGCGTCCTCTGGCGGGTTACCAAGCTTGTGTACCTGGAAGAGACATAACCACAAGGTCAATACCTTGGAACTAAATGGGCATTTGCTAGCTTGGACCGTGCGTTCAGCATGATGATTTAGAGAAGACAATAAGAGAGGAGAGGTCTGCTTGGTTGTTGGAAGCCAGTCTTCCTCTCTGATAGATGGCGACAGGAAGTTGTAACCAGTAAAAGGGAGGAGCCAAGCTTGAGCCATGACAGGAGAGAAGCTGCCCCACGTCATCCCTCCCGTCCGGCACTCATAACTCTCTGCTTTAGCGTCCAGCTATGCACTGTGTCAGTAGGGTAGGGTACAGGTGGGCGGTGGGCAGCAAATCTTCCCGGCTATGATGCTGCATCAAGGCGACCTGTCCGTCCCGACACCCACCCACTAAATTCCTTGGATTTAGGGGGTGGGACCTTTGAGACCCAGCAGATTTAGGTTTCCAGGACCTTTGAGACCATTAAAACTTGTGGTTCTAATACCTTAAATCAGTAGAAATTGGTCCAACCTAAGCACCACAGAAACATTCCTCTAGACATCCATGAGTATCAATATTTGTTCATACACGAACCTTCACAATATTGACCCCTACGTTTTGTGCAGGATCTGGACTACTGATTTTGTTCGCACTTAGGAACTTGACAAAACTACACCAAAGACATCAAACTGGGCTTCTTTTCTAAACCACGAATCATCTTCCCTTTTCCTCTAACACTCTGCATTAAAACCAAGAAGGCCTTGCTGACAACCGGATGGGCTGATTCAGGCGTGTTAATGAGTCTGGAGTCAGACAATGTCTCAGTTCCTTAAGCCCCTAACTCACCTGTGTCCTAGCCGGCACTGCAGGTGAGCATTGATTGTGAGCAACAGCAGCAGCCATATCGTGAACTGTCTGATCAGCAGGGGGCAGCACACCAGCGTGATGCACGTGTACAGGCACTGTGGGCTCCTCAGGTTTAGCAGCATGTTGACCGGGACCCCCACCGCGCCACCTACAGCCCCCACCCAGGCCAAGCACAGCTTCAGGCAGCTGGACACGGTCTTCCCGCGGCCTCCTGCGTCCAAACCAGAATCGCCCATGCACAGCCTGACGCTCACCCCAATCACAGAGACAGACAGCACACACTGGGCCATGGAGAACAGCCACACCGGCATGACAGCTGGGAAAAGGGAGAGAGAGAGAAGAGGTAGTTAGGGGCCAAAAATCAGATGTTTTAGCCATGATTAGTGTCTGCACTTAGCTTCTTTAGGTAGGAGTGGGAGGGTGGGAGGTTTGACTTTGTGCAACCTTTGCAAGCTTCTTTCACTAAAGTATCCACCTTATTTCTTATTAAACAATGAGGGGGCATCTTTGTTTACTTTGTCTTTGGACAATTTAGACATTTGATCTTCATTTAAACAATATTAAGAGATGTAGGCAATATAACTACACCCAAAAAAATGTGTAAAATGTAATACAATGATCTACCAGTCTCCGCCATCAACTGGGAGAAAGCTTTCCCCATTCCTCCATGCAGAAATCTTTCAGCTGTGTGATGTTCCAGACAAATGGTCTCACATTTTCCTCAATCGCCCTCTGATGCAAACAAATTCCTAGTGGATTCCATGTTGGAGAGCTCTCCAGGGTGTTTGTCTGCGTTGGAGAGACTCCCAGACATGTTAGCTGTCCTCCTGTTGGCTGTGCTACAGCCCAATGAAGATTTTTGAGGGAGGCCGAAAAGCTGGCGAGCGCCCTGGTGAACGGTGCAGGCAGAAGTTCGATAACTGTACTTTTCAGATCAGGACGACATGGCGACACCGTGACTGTGCGGCATTCAGCTAGCCTGTAAGCCTCCCCTGCTTGTTAGCTACATTAGCCTTCAGTGTAGCTCAAGTGCAGAATTTAGTGTTGTGGCTAATTGACTGTATCTGAGGTGAGTGGCAAATGTGTGTATGTCTGATTTCTGTCTGAACCAAAGGCAGTACAAACACAGAACTAGCAGGTGATCACTAGCCTATTGGGGGGAGGGTAAAAAATGGGGCGAGACCGCTCAGGTCACCAGGCAAGCCGAACGTCAGCCGAGACTCGCTGCTGCTGTCTATCAAGTGCAAACAGAGAGGTAAAAAAGCCAGACAGTTCACGCGCAGTTGCGACGGGGCTGGTCGCGCTCTCCCCTCACAGCTTTGACAGACAGGTAATTTCATTGCGCGCCGACAACGGGGTATAAAATGTACGGGAAGGGAGGAAAAAAAGGAAAGTTAAAGACATGTTGAAATAACCACACAGTCCCTCGATATGCCACCTGTCTGCAAATCATAATGAGCCTGACCTTTTCAGCAGTATAATGACCGTAATCACTTTAGGAATGCCCGAGAGCATTGCGCAATAGCGAGCAGCAAGCGTGCCGTCTCTCTTCATCCGCCACTCTTCTCTTCGGCCCATCTTAACCTCGGGGCCTGCATCTCTTGTCACGGTCTCCCTGCTGTCGAGCATTGATTAGCCGGAATAATTAATGAGTACGAGCGCTAGAAGTCATCTCGCTGTGGCGTTTCCCGCTGTGACACATTTCAGCTCCTACACAATTAATTACACCGGTTAATCAATTAAGAGCAACCAACATGGACCTGCTACAGTTGGCCGGACTGTGCAATAGGAGATTAAGGAGAAAAAGCAGTGGACACTCGGTGACCGACGTCTGGCAGCGTACAACAACAGTGCTGGCGTGAAATATGTGAAAGTTTGAAATGACTCTTAATACTGATTCAATACATACATCAAAGTTTTACACCATAACACTGACACTGACACTGACACTGTGCCCTATTCACTACGCCGTGCACTACTTTGGGGTTGTGTGTGTTTTGTAGTGGTGTCTGAAAACGTAGTTCTGAATTTTCAGTGCACTGTAACTATCCCACAATGCACCGTAATATACAGTTCATGAATGATGTACACTAAGCGGACATGGACTACCCATAATCCCATAAATGGACACGTTGTCTGGTTTGAAGATTTGGAAATCGTTCCCTAACTAGTGGAAATCATTCCCCACCTTGTGGAAATTGTTCCCTCCCTAGCTTGTGGAAATTGTTCCCTCCCTAACTTGTGGAAGTCGTTCCCTACTTTGAGGAAATCGTTCCCTTCCTAACTTGTGGAAGTCGTTCCCTACTTTGAGGAAATTGTTCCCTCCCTAACTTGTGGAAATTGTTCCCTCCCTAACTTGTGGAAATCGTTCCTCCCTAACTTGTGGAAATCGTTACCTACTTTGAGGAAATCGTTCCCTTCCTAACTTGTGGAAGTCGTTCCCTACTTTGAGGAAATCGTTCCCTTCCTAACTTGTGGAAATCCTTCCCTTTTTTTGTGGAAATCGTTCCCTTCCTAACTTGTGGAAATCGTTCCCTCCCTAACTAGTGGAAATCGTTCCCTTCCTAACTTGTGGAAATCGTTCCCTCCCTAACTAGTGGAAATCGTTTCCTTCCTAACTTGTGGAAATCGTTCCCTCCCTAACTAGTGGAAATCGTTTCCTTCCTAACTTGTGGAAATCGCTCCCTCCCTAACTTGTGGAAATCGCTCCCTCCCTAACTAGTGGAAATCGTTCCTCCCTAACTTGTGGAAATCGTTCCTTCCCTAACTAGTGGAAATTGCTCCCTCCCAAACTTGTGGAAATTGTTCCCTCCCTAACTTGTGGAAATCGTTACCTATTTTGAGGAAATCGTTCCCTTCCTAACTTGTGGAAGTCGTTCCCTACTTTGAGGAAATCGTTCCCTCCCTAACTTGTGGAAATCGTTCCCTCCCTAACTTGTGGAAATTGTTCCCTCCCTAACTTGTGGAAGTCGTTCCCTACTTTGAGGAAATCGTTCCCTCCCTAACTTGTGGAAATCGTTTCCCTTTTTTTGAGGAAATCGTTCCCTTCCTAACTTTTTTTTGTGGAAATTGTTCCCTCCCTAACTTGTGGAAATCGTTCCCTACTTTGTGGAAATCGTTCCCTTCCTAACTTGTGGAAATCGTTCCCTACTTTGTGAAAATCGTTCCCTCCCTAACTTGTGGAAATCGTTCCCTACTTTGTGGAAATCGTTCCCTTCCTAACCTTGTGGAAATCGTTCCTCCCTAACTTGTGGAAATCGTTTCCTCCCTAACTTGTGGAAACCGTTTCCTCCCTAACTTGTGGAAATCATTCCCTACTTTGTGGAAATCGTTCCCTTCCTAACTTGTGGAAATCGTTCCCTTCCTAACCATATGGAAATTGTTTCCTAACTTATGATTTAAAACTGTCTGAAAGTCCAATTTGCACATTGTTTTTGACAGGCTTTTCCTTCTCTTATTAATTAATTATTAATTTACAAGAGATACATACACATGGTGTATACACCAAAAGAACAAAAAGAGAAAAAAACAATAAGTCTTAAATGAATAGGTCTGTCAGACATGACCGAAAAGCTGTAAAAGACTGCTTCATACCATGCTATCCAATCTCCCCCAGTTATAGACTACACCTAATTATGACTGTTTCTCTATAGCAGCAATTAGCAGGGTTTTCACAAACAGACACTGTCGTACACTGTGCTAAACACAAAATGCTTCAAACCTGATACCTGAGTGTATTGTGTATTGTGTCACTGGCCACTCTGAATTTTAATGAAGCACATTCCCGCAAACTAGACAAGAAAATGTCTTTTTTTCCACCTTCCTTCACCATCAACCTTTTCACATAGTATCTCAAAATGACTTACTGTGACAAAATAATGACTTACTTCAAATGTCTGACTTATTATCTCAACTGTGCTTAACAGCCGGAGGTGTTTTTTTTTATATATATAATGAAATTCTGCACCTTTTATATATCCAGACATAAATTTGACTGCATAGCCTGTTATATCTTGTTTACGACTTGTTTAGACGTTCCTTCCGTCTGCAGCTAAATGTTGTGGTGAGGACACAGGAAAGGATCTGCTGACTCTTGCGTGAAGGTCATATTGGTGTCGCTGCACAGTAGAATAGTGCACCACCACTCTTGCTAGTCTGCTGCTGAATCTTCCTGAAGGTCTTTTGGGTCTTGTTTGATTAGCCTTTCTAGCAATCCTACAAGCAGTTGACCTCTATTATTCTTGTTCCTTCCTGCCATTTCTTATGACTACCAATAAATGCTTTGCTATTGTACAGGCTGCTCCTGCTTGAAGGGCATTAATGACTTCATCAGAGTGTTAGGCAGCTGCTTAGAGGGAACTATGGCTGCTGATTGTTGGGACAAGGTTTGAGGAATTTAAGTATTGATGAATGATTCATGTGAGGGTCTTGTCTTGTGAGTATGTGAAGTCTTACTCATTGTTTTTGGTCATGAGAAATACTGGAAATATAGCTCACAAGGAAATAGAGGGAAAAAAATAGAGGGAAAAACTGACACTGGATCCACTCTTCCTTGCCCTGGCCAGTCTGCCCAGTGAATACATTAGAGATCTACATGGAAGAAAGCTGTGTAATATTTGAACATATTGCAATAGGAACAGTTTACTCCTACATTAGATTCCAGCCCGGGTTCCTACAGTTTCAGCATAGCATAGCATGATCCTGGAAAAGGTTCCTTCAGACGTTCTGGCCTGTTAGTCTGTTACATGAGAAGACAGACGAATTTCATTAAATATAGACGCCTTTCTTGGAATTTACTGGTGTAAATCTATCTGCCATAATGTGCAGAGCATTCATATGGTAAATATATAAAACTACCCAATAACGTCTTAATGCTGAATTGATTGTAATTATGAAATTACAGTTATGCATTAGACAAGTAGAGAACTTCTGTGTCTGTGGAGCTGTGTTTTTTTCCCTTTTTCTTTAAGAGTACGTCTCTTTCCGGATGGCGCGATTTATCTGAATAGGTTTTTTTCAACGATGACCGGCCGGAATAAGAAAAACATACATGAAATAGGAGTAACGAGGCTATTTTTAAAATGTAAGGAGTAGAAAGTTCAGATGATTGAGTGAAAATGTAAGGAGTAGAAGGATATACATATTTTATATAGCCCATGTTTTGTAAAATGTCTAAATCCACTGCAGGGTTTTTTTTCTAATACTTGGGTTCGATACCCCTAGCCTTAATTGCTGTTATTGTGAATTAGGGCTGGGCAATGAATCGAGCATTAATCAAAATCTACACACAGAACCTCTAATCGACCATAATCTGGTCCACGTCTATTATTAATGTTCTTTATTCTGTATTTAATTCAATATGTTCCCCAACTATTTTTTTTATGTAGTCCCCTTAAACTGTCCCAATTAATGCTGAATTGATTGTAATTATGAAATTACAGCGATGCATCAGACAAGTAGAGAACTTCTGTGTCTGTGGAGCTGTGTTTTTTTTCCCTTTTTCTTTAAGAGTACGTCTCTTTCCGGATGGCGCGATTTATCTGAATAGGTTTTTTTGAACGATGACCGGCCGGAATGAAAACAAACATAAATGAAATAGGAGTAACGAGGCTATTTTTAAAATGTAAGGAGTAGAAAGTTCAGATAATTGAGTGAAAATGTAAGGAGTAGAAGGATATAAATATTTTATATAGCCAATGTTATGTAAAAACATGGGCTGCTGGGGTTTGTTTTTCTAATACTTGGGTGCCCAAACTTTTGCATGCTTTTCACTCTTAAATTGTACAAAACAAAAATAAAGAAAATATCTTTTAGGGATGGGTTTATCTCCTTTTCACTGGACTGTTCACAGCAGAGCTGGGCGATATGACCTGAAATCAATACCACGATTAATTGAACATTTTACCTCGATTACAATTCATGAATGATTATATAATTATATGCTCAGGTTGCTCGGATGGCGTGATGTTTGAGCTCCTCCCCCATGGGACAGTTTAAGGGGACAGTACATGAAAACACACATTGGGGAAATATTGAATTAAATACAGAATAAAAAATATGTAATAATGGACATGGACTAGATTATGTCCATTAGAGGTTCTGTGTGTAGATTTGGATTAATGCTCGATTCATTGCACAGCCCTAATTCACAATAACAGCAATTAAGGCCAGGGGTACTAAAACTTTTGCTTGCCACTGTAGTAGGTAGGTACTTCAAAATGTAAAATTTCTAGATGCTAATATGAAACCAAATTTTAAGATGTTCTAAGTAGGGCTGTACAATATATTGTTTCAGCATCGGTATCGCAATGTGGGCATGCACAATAGTCACATCGCAGGAAGAGCAATGTCATGTAAGAGAAACTTAATTGAAAGTTACAACTTCTGTACTGCTTGATACAAGTATAAAAGTATAAAAATCCCAAAGTTTTCATTTTCCAAGACATACCCACCAGAGACAGATTACATCTGCCCTACATTACTTATTTTACTCCAATCAAGGAGACAAAAAATGCATTATTATAAATTTTGGAGAAATGGTGAAATCTAGTGAAAATTTAGTGAAGCCTCAGAAAGTAATCATACGTCATTATTGCAAGGAAGTACATGAATAAAAAGGTGAACAATTTTAAGATAATTTCATTTAAAAGATAATGAAGATAAATCATTTATTTAATACTTAATAGTAAGTCAAAATATTAAGAACATAAGTCAGTATTTGGAGTTAAAGCATTAAAAGTTAAATATAATAAAATATGGTTAAATATATAAATATAATATTATATTAAATATATAAATATAATATATTATATATTATAAATATATTATGCATTTTTTGGGGGGACAACACAGATAAACATTTTACATTTTTACTTACTTTATATGTAATGTACATATAACTGATGTATTTATGGCTTCTCAATGTAGACAATTTACAGTCAAAGTCATTATTATTTCAACACAGTAAGTCGTCACTACAAGATCCAAAATCACAATATCAGGAGAATAAGTCAAAAGGAGATAAGTAGGGGATAAGAAGTCAGTATTTACAAATACTAAGTCAAAGTTTTTTGAACATAAATAATTCAGTTGACATAATAAGTAAATCTTTTTATTTAACAAGTTGAAAGTTTAAGAACACAAGTCAGTGTTTGAAAGTCAAAGCGATAAATGTTTGAACATAAAATGTTGAGAAAAGCTATTATTTTGACGTAGCAAGTGATAACTTTTTAGGGCAGTAAATAAAAGTTTTGAGAAAATTATTTTAAAAAGTATTTGTATTTATGTAATGTGTATATATTGGGCTTCACAATGTGTACCATTATTTAAACACATTAGATCATCACTGCAAGATCCAAATAAGAAAGATCTGGATACCAAGTCAAAAAGTGAGATAATATGATTTTTTTTTAGATACTAAATCTAAAATTAATGCAGAAGCCAAACAACAACACTGTTCATTTTTCTCAGAGAGTCCTTAAAGTTCCTCATATGGGACTGATGTAATTCTGTAGTCGACGCTACGACTTCAGGTGTACAGCAGCTTTTAAGATACAGCTACAGATGAAGTGTATCTATGACTGGCAGTCTGTGTGGATAGGAATAACAAATGTACATGAAAAAAAGGTAAATACCTGATAGGATGATAAAAGGTGGTGGATTTCTGGGTTTTTTATCTACAGCTGCTTGGAGTTCTGAAGGGTATCTGCAACCCCTCACACTGTGAATCTCAGGCTGCTGGCAAGTTGTCTGACTGACTAAACCTACTTTCATAGCCCATCTTTATCCACCACCCCTCACTTCCTCCTTAAAGCCTGTGTAAACACATCAATAGTGTCATTGTGAATATGGGCCTGCTCCTTCCATTAGACCGGTGCAAAGGGCAGCCGTGAAAAGTTCACGTGGAAGATGCATGGGGATTGGCCAAAATAATAGAAATGCAACACTAAAATGACTTTTCTGAAAGTGAAATTTCTGGTTATGAATCGCAATAACAAAAACAGCTGCCTATATAGGAGCGCTATAAGGAATAAGGTGCTGTCACTATGACCAGAGGATCGCTAGTTTAAATCCCAGTCAAGCTGCTAGCCATCAGCAGCCAGTACCATAAGGGGGTGCTATAAGGAATAAGGTGCTGTCACTATGACCAGAGGATCGCAAGTTTAAATCCCAGTCAAGCTGCTAGCCATCAGCAGCCAGTACCATGAGGGAGCGCTATAAGGAATAAGGTGCTGTCACTATGAACAGAGGATCGCAAGTTTAAATCCCAGTCAAGCTGCTAGCCATCAGCAGCCAGTACCATGAGGGAGCGCTATAAGGAATAGCCCTCCTTTGGTTAGAATCCTCTGGATTGCTACTCCGAATCCCAGTCAAGCTGCTAGCCATCAGCAGCCAGTACCATGAGGGAGCGCTATAAGGAATAAGGTGCTGTTACAATGACCAGAGGATCGCTAGTTCAAATCCCAGTCAAGCTGCTAGCCATCAGCAGCCAGTACCATGAGGGAGCGCTATAAGGAATAAGATGCTGTCACTATGACCAGAGGATCGCTAGTTCAAATCCCAGTCAAGCTGCTAGCCATCAGCAGCCAGTACCATGAGGGAGCGCTATAAGGAATAAGGTGCTGTTACAATGACCAGAGGATCGCTAGTTCAAATCCCAGTCAAGCTGCTAGCCATCAGCAGCCAGTACCATGAGGGAGCGCTATAAGGAATAAGATGCTGTCACTATGACCAGAGGATCGCTAGTTCAAATCCCAGTCAAGCTGCTAGCCATCGGCAGCCAGTGCCATAAGGGGGTGCTATAAGGAATAAGATGCTGTCACTATGACCAGAGGATCGCTAGTTCAAATCCCAGTCAAGCTGCTAGCCATCGGCAGCCAGTGCCATAAGGGGGTGCTATAAGGAATAAGATGCTGTCACTATGACCAGAGGATCGCTAGTTCAAATCCCAGTCAAGCTGCTAGCCATCGGCAGCCAGTGCCATAAGGGGGTGCTATAAGGAATAAGGTGCGGTCACTATGACCAGAGGATCGCTAGTTTAAAGCTGCTAGCCATCGGCAGCCAGTGCCATAAAGGGGTGCTATAAGGAATAAGGTGCTGTCACTATGACCAGAGGATCGCAAGTTTAAATCGCGGCCATCGGACTGCTAGCCATCGGAAGCTGGGCCCTGAGAGAGCACAATTGCTAGATGGCAGTCACTTTCTCCAGAGCCGGGTGACGTTGCATCGGGGGCCAATTTGGTAAAAGAGGTGCTGGCTGGCTGACTGGGCACCTGTCTTCACCCTCCCGTCAGTGTGCAAGGACTGGCTCTTGTTTGCCTAGGCAAGACATTTTCTGGTACTGACGGTCTGAGGACTTCAACAAGATTTGTCAGTCAGCCAGTCACTAACTCAGCCAGTCACTAAGCCTCTTGCCTCTTCTAGGCCAGAATACCTACAAAGCTAACTGACCTGGTCTCAACTGACCCTTCTTCACCAAGCTTTACACAGCAAGAAGAAAAGCAAAACCTTTGGACCCCTAAGCAGTTTTGCCTGATGAGTTGTCTTCCCCTCTTTTTTTTTTTTACTACATGTAGAGTAAGCTGTGGGGGTGCTTAAAGCTTGCAGCATCTGCTGGATGGTGAATCCGTAATGGTGTGGGTAGCCGTCTCGTGGGAGTCATTAAATCCAGTGATTGTTGGCCACGGTCGTATAACGGCCCAAGAATATGAGGCCATAAGATACAACCAGGTGTACCCTGTTGTCCCAACAGTGCTTGAACACCAAGATAAAGTCGTGAGGTACGAAACACACCCGCTGGGCATTCCTACTCATGATGCATTGCGCAAACCGGCCGGAGCCCAGATGAGCTGAGAACAAAGCAGGACATCCAGCAAAGGAACAATTTAGCGATGACCCGTGGCCATCTTTGGAAACCAAGCATCGACGGGTTGCCAGGTAAAGACTAAAACTTAGCACCTGTTTGTGTGAAGGATTCGAATATAGAAAAATAACATGTTGCTAGAATGTTAGCATTGAAAATGCTAATAGCAATGCTAGCTAATGCTGCTAACTCTCCTGCTGATCTACTGACCATTCTGACACCATATTGGACTAGATGGGTCCCATGAGACATTAGGGTCGCATGTAACGATGGGGCCCATTTAGGAAGCCCAACTGGATCCCAGTACAAACGCATGTACGATCTCACTCAGAGCCTGTAGATGCCTGTGCATGAAGATGCAGGTACATGTAGACCAATAGTGACGATGAGAAGGCGGGACTTAAGCCGTCTGACCAATGGCTGCATGAAGATGCAGGTATATGTAGGCCAATAGTGGCGGTGAGAAGGCGGGACTTAAGCAGTCTGACCAATGGCTGCATGAAGATGCAGGTACATATAGACCAATAGTGGCGGTGAGAAGGTGGGACTTAAGCAGTCTGACCAATGGCTGCATAAAGATGCAGGTACATGTAGACCAATAGTGGTGGCGAGAAAGCAGGACATCCCACAGACGTGTTTAAAGCTGTAGAAATCAGCACACAGAACCAACACCTTAACAATCACATAGCAACATCTTAGCAACAACACCTATGCCATAGCAACTTCTTAGCAACCACATAGCAAGACATTAGCAACCAACAACTATAATATAGCAACACCTTAGCAACCATATAGCAACACCTTAGCAACAACACATATGCCATAGCAATGCCTTAGCAACCACATAGCAACACATTAGCAACCACATAGCAACACATTAGCAACAACGCCTATGCCATAGCAATGCCTTAGCAACCACATAGCAACACATTAGCAACCACATAGCAACACATTAGCAACAACGCCTATGCCATAGCAATGCTTTAGCAACCACATAGCAACAGATTAGCAACCACCCACTATAGTATAGCAACACCTAAGCAACAACACCTATGCCAAAGCAATGCCTTAGCAACCACATAGCAACAGATTAGCAACCACCCACTATAGTATAGCAACACCTTAGCAACCATATAGCAACACCACATATGCCATAGCAATGCCTTAGCAACCACATAGCAACACATTAGCAACCACCCACTATAGTATAGCAACACCTTAGGAACAACGCTTATGCCATAGCAACACCTTAGCAACAACACCTATGCCATAGTACCGCCTTAGCAACCACATAGCAACACCTTAGCAACAACACCTATGCCATAGCAATGCCTTAGCAACCACATAGCAACAGATTAGCAACTACCCACTATAGTATAGCAACACCTTAGCAACAACACCTATGCCATAGCAACACCTTAGCAACCACACAGCAACACGTTAGCATCCACCCACTATAGTATAGTAACACCTTAGCAACCACATAGCAACATCTTAGTAAATTTGAAAAGCACGTGTTACTTCGGGTTACTTCGTACTTCGTACTCTCTTGCATCCTTAGTCAATTGAACTATCTCACCACACACACACACACACACACACACACACACACACTTCACTGACTCATCTTTTAAATAAAAATGAGCACTGGCTGAGCAGAAGAAAAAAGAGGCTGGGAAGAAAGAGAGGGTGGTGGGCTCTTATCTTTCGGACACATATTGCACGGACAGAGTCACAAAAAGCTCTCCCAAGAGGGGACGAGATTATAAATGTCTGCCATAGCTCATTTAGAGCGGCGCATTGTTCCGTCTACTGTTACGCTGCGGGAGGAACAAAGCGTTTATTAAACTCCACCAAGTCTCCAAAAGAGCCTAATGAGGTGGAAATACTATTCAAAATGTGAACTTCGCTATTCATTTTCCAAATCATATACCGAGCGCTCTAATTTGCGTGTGCGTACCGTTACCACAGACCAGGATTCGGTCTTAATTGACTCATTTGTTTTGCCCGCAGTGTGTCCATGGAAACAAATTATGCTGTAAATGATGTAAAACCATGTTTAAGTCTGTATTTTGTGCTATAATGCGCTGTGTAGATTGAAACATCACTACTCTGTCAGAATCACTGCTGTGCTGAGAACAGCCCACCACCTAAAACGTCCAATGTTGAGTCCTAAGTTCAGGATCGTCCACAAAGTCATATTACAGATTCCCCACTTATCTTAATTCAGGAATATCACATCTTATAGCATCTGTCCTGCGTTCCACTGCCGCTTTTAACATGCCCTTATCCACTTAACCTCGGCCAACCAGTCGGCCTTGGGGAAATCTTAAGGGCCATTCCATTGCTTCATTTGCTGTAATGAAGTTGGGTATATGAGCCCTTCAGGGCGGCAGCAGAACTTGGGTAATGCTAAAACTGAGGAAATGCTAACATTAGCCGTGTCTAAACAAGCCTTTCATTCCCGCTGGCTCTAAATTAAGCTGACCAGGAGTCCAGTCTGGATTTCGAAATGGTGTTAAATGTCTAGGATTTTGGATTTACTTACGTCAGCGTTTGTTTTTACAGCGGTCACCTGTTCTGGCCACTGATTTCTACAGCTGTAAACGTGCCTGTGGGATGTCCTGCCTTCTCACCGCCACTATTGGTCTTCATGTACCTACATCTACATGCAGCCATTGGCCAGACTGCTTAAGTCCCGCCTTCTCACCATCACTATTGGTCTACTTGTACATGCATCTACATGCAGCCATTGGACAGACTGCTTAAGTCCTGCCTTCTCACCACCACTAATAGCCTACATGCACCCATTGGCCAGACTGCTTAAGTCCCGCCTTCTCACCATCACTATTGGTCTACTTGTACATGCATCTACATGCACCCATTGGCCAGACTGCTTAGATACTGCCTTCTTATCACCACTGTTAGACTACATGCAGCCATTGGACAGACTGCTTAAGTCCCGCCTTCTCACCGCCACTATTGGTTTACTTGTACATGCATCTACATGCAGCCATTGGACAGACTGCTTAAGTCCCGCCTTCTCACCATCACTATTGGTCTACTTGTACATGCATCTACATGCAGCCATTGGACAGACTGCTTAAGTCCCGCCTTCTCACCACCACTATTGGTCTACTTGTACATGCATCTACATGCAGCCATTGGACAGACTGCTTAAGTCCCGCCTTCTCACCACCACTATTGGTCTACTTGTACATGCATCTACATGCAGCCATTGGACAGATTGCTTAAGTCCCGCCTTCTCACCATCACTATTGGTCTACTTGTACATGCATCTACATGCAGCCATTGGACAGACTGCTTAAGTCCCGCCTTCTCACCATCACTATTGGTCTACTTGTACCTACATACGTTCCATACGCCAGAAATTGACCTAAACACACCTAGTTTCGAGACCACCATGCCCATCAGCGTAGATATATTCACACAGACCGTTGCTATTTAAACGACGCAGCCGGAAGGCATGAAAATAGACTGTTGGCGGGGTGTAAGATAGCAACGAGCATCACACCGAGCCCTGCACAGGGTGTAAGATAGGGCCGTAAGGGTCTGTGAGGGCTTACTAGCTTCGCAGCCCACAGACCTTAAAAGCTTCTACTAAGCTAGTCAGTGAACTTTCTCGTCAAGTACTTCGTCCTCCGTGTCGTGAACCCACTCCTCGATGACCACAAGGTCACATTCCCAAACCAAAGTGTCTACGACATGCATTTACCTTTAACTGAACTGCACTGTATTTTTGAAGCTTGTTCAGCCGTCGTATGAATTGAATTCAGATGCATGAGCAGTTCAATAACAGTGATAATAGCACCTCATCGCTGTTGTTCTCAAAAATATATTAGCATTTGCTACGAAATTAATTCAATAGCTGACAGGGTCTCGATAAAACGCCCTTCGCGCGGAGGGTCCATGCAAAGGAAATTAAGACTGCGTCAATCAAACCTTCATTACAGCTGACCCCACACTCCCCCAACACTCGTCCAATAGTCTGAGTCTGACACTTCGTCTGAGTTTCTTTACTTCTGTGTTAAATTCTGCTGCCTGAAACCGTGCGCTTAATGATAGGTGAGCGAAAATAGTGGAGTAAGTGAATATGTGGGAGGCTGTAAATTAAATATCTGTCTCTGGTGAATGGGGTGAGGGAGTGAATAGAGGAGCCAACACAGAAATTAAATCCAAGACTGGCATTTCATTATTTTGCTCGTCGCACTTCTACGGCCTGTGAAGGCTGAAAGCTGAGAGGCCGAGGCACGAAACCACAAAACCAGGGCCAGACCTGGGTGCCCCCCAAAAGTACACTGACAGACACTCAGGTATAATTTGTCCCACTGTAATAATGTTCAGTTTCAACCTGGTTCCGTTTGAACAGATTCTGAAAGAGTAGAAACTCCTTATCAACCACCTAGCGTCACCCTAGTAACAGACACCCATGCCGTTGCAACGCCTTAGCTAAACTAAGAGGAGTTAGTTTGCACTGTTAGGAATAGACAGGAGCACAGTGTCAAAGGTGCACTCCTTATCAACCACCTAGTGCCATCTTAGCAACCAACACCTATGCCGTTGTATCACCTTAGCAACCACCTTACAACACCTTAGCAACCAACACTTATACCATAGCAACACCTTAGCAACCAACAACAAAAGTATAACAACACCTTAGCAAACACCTAGCAACACCTTAGCAATCACGTAACAACACCTTAGTAACCAACACCTCTACCATAGCAACACCTTTGGCAACCAACTCCTATATCCTATCAACACGTAAGCAATCACCTAACAACACCTTAGCAACCAACACTTATACCATAGCAACACCTTAGCAACCAACAACAAAAGTATAACAACACCTTAGCAAACACCTAGCAACACCTTAGCAATCACGTAACAACACCTTAGTAACCAACACCTCTACCATAGCAACACCTTTGGCAACCAACTCCTATATCCTATCAACATGTAAGCAATCACCTAACAACACCGTAGCAACCAACACCTATGCTGGAGCAACATCTTAGCAAACACTAAGGCATGACATGGGCATTGGTTGCTAAAGTGTTTCCACATTATAGGAGATGCCAGAGGTGTTGCTGTGGTATAGGTGTTAGCTACTAAGGTGTTGCTGAAGTGTTCTCAGCTGTTTGCTAAGATGTTGCAAGGTGGTTGATAAGCTGTTGCTAAGTGGTTGATATAGCAGCAGCGTCTCTACTTTCTCCGGAAGCTGAGAAAGGCCTGTCTCCCTCCACCCATCCTCACCCTCTTCTATAGGGGGACCATAGAGAGCAGCTGCATCACTGCCTGGTTTGGGACCTGCACAGCCTCTGACCGCAAGACCCTCCAACGCATTGTGAGGACAGCTGAGAGGATCACTTGGAGTCTCTCTCCCCTCCGTCATGGACATTTACACTGCCCGCTGCATCCGCAAAGCAACCAGCATTGTGAATGACTCCACCCACCCTTCACACAGACTGTTCTCCCTCCTGCCATCAGGAAGAAGGTACCGCAGCATCCGGTCCAACACGACCAGACTCTGCAACAGCTTCTTCCCCCAAGCCATCAGACTTCTCAACTCCAGAGAGTGAACTGATGTCTTTTCTGTTACATGCACTCTCCTGGAGGAACGTTGTGTCGTTTCACTGTGTACTCTGTATGTAGTTGAAATGACAATAAAACCCACTTGACTTGACTTGACTTGAGTTTAGGTGTTGATTGCTGTTGTTGCAAAGGTGTTGATACGGAATAGCAGTTGCCAAATGTGTTGCTATGATATAGGTGTTGGTAACTAAGGTGTTGCTAGGTGATTGCTAAGGTGTTCCTAGGCATTTGCTGAGGCATTGCTAGGTGGTTGATAAGAAGTTGCTAAGTGGTTGGTAGGGTGTTGTTATGGTATAGACGCTGGTTGCTAAGGTGTCACCAGGCGTTTGCTAAGGTGTGGTTGAAATAACATAGGTGCTGGTTGTTAAGTTGTGAGTTTGGTGGTTGCTAATACGCTGCTAGGTGGTTGGTAAGGGCTTGCTAGGTGGTTGCTATGGTGTTGCTATGGTATAGCTGTATGGCTGAATGATGGGGAGGAGGGGGTCCATCCTACCCACACAGAGAGAGCGAGGCCTATTGCTAATCTCACCACTCTACTCTGCGAATATATAGTGCAGCCGTGAGCCACAGATCAGACAAAACCAAGGACGTTTCAGGTGTTTGGACACAGCAGAAAGTTTCACCGCCTCATTCAGGGGGTTGAACTTTCTCACACCCCGCTCAGAGGTCTGTCAGCTCAGTTTGAGCTGCTTTTGGGGTATTTTTGGAGCTCCACGCAGGAGGCTGAATTCATTTATTGATTGCATGAATAAATCACGCTCTGTGTTTAAAGGCCCTCAGACCTGTAGACGGTGACGAGGCCGAAGTTGACTTTTTATTCCAATTGAACGTAAACAGTGCAGCAGTAACTGTACGCTGCCTCTTATTCGTATTACTGTACAGGTGCCAGAATGGACCAATCTGCACCATTTAAGGTGGTAGCATCATTAGTGCGAGTTCTGATGAGTTTCATCCAGTGTTGCTAAGGTGATGCTTAATTTTCTCTATTCCTTAATTTCCTTAATTTGTAGCTTCAGTTAATCGATGCTGTCTCGCAAAAGCCTTGCATAATTGTTGGTTGCTGAGGTGCTGCTAAGGTGCTATGGTACAGTTGTTGGTTAGTTAGGTGGTTGCTAAGATGTTGCTATGGTATAGGTGTTGGTTGCTAAGGTGTTGCTTGGTGTTTGCCAAGGTGTTTCTTAATTTTCTCAATTCCTTAATTTCCTCAATTTGTAGCTTCAGTTAGTCGATGCTGCCTCGCAAAAGCCTTGCACAATTGTTGGTTGCTGAGGTGTTGCTATGGTATAGGTGTTGGGTAGTTAGCTGTTTGCTAAGGTATTGCTAGGTGGTTGCTAAGGGGTTGCAATGCTTTAGTTGTTGGCTGTTCCTTAATTTTCTCGATTACTTCATTTGTTCCTTAATTTTCTAAATTCTTTAAAGGTGTTGCTACGGTGTAGGTGTTGGTTAGTAAGGTGTTGCTAGGCGTTTGCTTGATTTTATTCCAAATAATTTTGGAGCGTTTCTATTGGTCTGTTCATTATGACATTTTGACACAACATAAAAAAAACACCTGCCAGATTTAAATGATTTAAAAAAAAGAAAAAAGAAAACAGCAAAAATGGAGATACAAGGTAATTGACAGGTTTACCAGACAAAAGCTAGAAGTGTATGTTTCAGTAAAGTATCTGGATGCACCAGGCAGTGTGTGTGTGTGTGTGTGTGTGTGCATGTATGTGTAAAAGCGTATAGTCAGAAAGACTGAGAGGTTTGAGAGGTCTGAGAGGTTTGAGAGGGTGCTGGCGTGGAAATGATTTTGGAGATGTGAAGAACAGAGCAGAATGTCCTGCACAGCCACAGTATCACACGTTCTCCAACATCTCACCATGAGACACCATGAGTGTTTAGTGAGGTGGTACTCACTGTAAACCAGGGTTGGGTAGTAGCAGAATCCATGTAACAGTGTTACGTAATCAGGATAAACAGTAACTGTAACCTGTTACGGTGAAAAAGGAAGTAATTCGATTACAGGTACCTTTTTAAAATATGGTAATGGTAATCGTCGTGACTAACAGCGCCCCCTGGTGGAGACTCCGAAGCTTGCGTGCAGTAAAAATGCCTTAATTGGATGAAAATTTCAGAAGAAATTATTTAAAAAATAAAATGAAAAGGCAAACAATATCACTCTCCAGTATAGATGAGCTCTTCCAGCAGTAAATAGTCCCTCAGCTCCTCAAATTTACAGAAACAAGGTAAGAAAATCGCCACTGAATCCATGTAGCACTAGATTAGCTAGCTAGCGGTGCTGGACTCGGTGCTAAACGGGTGTGCAGGTGTATTTCTGTGTAATATTTCAGTATTAACAGTAATAATAACAATAATTTGTAAGCTAAATCTTATATATCCTCCCTGACAGAATGAAATTATTATTTTTTTTAAAGCCAGCAGCTCTACACAGAAAAAACTTTGAATTAATGAATAAATGAATGAATTATTGAATTATATATATATATATATATATATATATATATATATATATATATATATATATATATATATATATTATTTATTTATTTATTTATTTTTTTTAATCAGTGCCTTAATTAATTGATTATTGTAAATTAATAAATGGACATCGTTAATCACTGGATAATAGATTCCCTTGAACATCAAAGTCTATGGAGATGATAATCAAGTTGTCTTGATTAATTTATTCGCAGATTGTGGGCCAGATTAAAACGGATCTTTTAAGTGGGCGTTTGGTTCGTTAATATGGACAGTGCGAAAGAATCGGTTCGACAAACGGAGCAAACCCTCCGTAAGAAATGACTAGAAAGAATCGGTTCAAAACACTGAATCAAACCTTCCAGCTGCTTCCAAAAAGTTAAAAACGTTAAAAAAAAAATGAGTAGATCACCATTAGAGATACATTCGTTGGTACATGTATACTATTTCAATAAGTCAATTCGACTGTGCTTATGATTAATATTTTTAAAAGACCTCCCTTAATCTCCCATAAACCTGATTCAGTTGACTCAATTGAATCAATGCCAAAGACTTGGCGCGTCTGCTCGCGTGACGCCAAATCTCGCGACACAAAACGTGACGTGCCCCTGTTAAGCTGAATGAGAAACCCCTCCAGTCCCTCTTCTCTCTGCTGTCCCCACGCAAGGTAAAGCACTACTGCGCCTCTCTGCCGTATAAAGTCTATTTTAGGCGGTTAACGTACTCGAAACACCCTCAAAATGCCATCGTGGGTTCACAATATGTTTCATTAACCCTCGCTGATGGTTACAAATGCGTTATAAGAGCTTAAAGCTTGAAATAAACGTTTAGTCGCGTGTCATGAGCGCATAGATACTTTCAATAGCTAGCTGGCTAGCGTTAGCACCGAGGCCTGCGTTAGCTCGCCCTTAGCTCGCCGAGGTTCGCGGGTCTTGTCGGCAAATGGGAGCGTTTAGTGAGGTTTTGGGGGTATCGCTTAATCCTGAAATATTTAGTAGATTTAATGATTAGTTAAATAATCGGCAGTGTTGGCTGTATTTGTGTGGGATAGCTGAGCTGAGGTGTTGCGAGCATGTGAGGGCAGCGTGCATGGCTGCCTCGATTAGCAGACCAGAAGTCTGGCACATCACAAGTTCTGTAGCTATAAATGTAAATAAATGTAGCTTCTTATGAAATCTGGTAGATTATTATATATATATTCTTTAGTTAAGGTATCTAGCTATAGCTATAAACTCGGAAGCGCCCCGTGCTCTCAGCCATGAGCTTGTGCTAGCTATGCTAACTAACTAGCTTAGTAGTTTCGTAGCCAGCGATGTTCACGTTGTTGTAGCTGTTCTCTCAGGATGTGGCTTTGTAGGATTTACTAGAGTACTACAGTCTTTCTTAAACGAAATCCACCTTTTGTTTGTTTATAAGTTGTTTTCTGTCTGTCCTAAAGATGCCAGGCGGTGGTGTAACAGTCAAAGACGTCAACCAGCAGGAGTTTGTCCGGGCGCTGGCAGCCTTCCTGAAGAAGTAAGTAGTCCTCAGTGCCTGTGAGGGATGCTTTGACTGATGTGGCACAATAAGCAGTGGTTCCCAACCCTGGGCCTAATGACCAAAGCCTTGTTTCCTGACTCTCCTCTTTGATGGCCCGCAGTCCTGCTCGTTTAGTGTCTTCCTGCTTGAACAGACATTGAGAGTTGTAAATTAACTAACTAATTGTGTTGGTCAGGGTAAATGTTAGGACCAGGCTTGGGAACCAACTCTGTGTCCTCAACTATGTGTGTATATATATTATACTATTATGAAGGGCAACGCTCATCTTGAGGTCCTAGAAGTCCTCAGACTCTAAAGCTGCTTATCCTTTGACAGGTCAGGGAAGCTGAAGGTGCCAGACTGGGTTGACATTGTGAAGCTGGCCAAGCACAAAGAGCTGGCCCCCTGCGATGACAACTGGTTCTACATTAGAGCTGGTGAGTGTTGTACATTTGTGAAGGCTTAGACCATAACATCTGTGATTTTGATCTTGATGTCTGCTGAATGGCAGCTGGCAGGTTTTGTAAGGGATGGAGAGCAGAGAAAGGAGGGAATGAGAAGAAAAGGTTGGGAGACTGAGGGAGGATGGATACATGCAGGGCGAAAAGAATGGGAAACAAATTAGATGGGAGTGGGGTGAAGTAGATGGAGATGAGCAGGGAGGGTAGAAGAGAAAACATGACGGTTAGGAGCAGGAAACGTAGGAGGGTGAGGAGCAGACAGTGATGCAGAAAAGCAGTGAACACTGGACACAGGTGAGATACTGAGGTGAAAAAATAGACGGTACTCCTTCCCAGATTCAGCTGCATCTTCACTACAAGCATCAGTTTATAAAAAGCATCTATGATTTTTGGCAGCTTCCTCCTTCCCTTAGAGTGAGCAGTGCGGCCCATAGTTTACCCACACACCTCTGCGTTCATTAGGAGTTCCCTCCACAGCCACAAGTAACTTCATGTGGAGTGACACTCTTTAATAGTGAGTTGGTGTATGGGGACTTGCTTGAGAGAGGCCAAAAGACATTGAAAGGAGCAAAGATTAACTGAAGAAATGGTCTGGTGGAAAGAAGGGGGCAAAGAGGACCAGAAAGGGGGGAGGAAATAATGAAAAATGAGACTGAGGGAGAGCATTGGCTCTGAGGTCCTGCACCTGGTTTATTAAAGAACTCTGTCAAGGTGATCTGCTCAGCTGGGGAGAAGTAATCTTAGGATTGAAATGCTAATAAATCATGCACATTGTTGGACAGCCGCACTCTGTTGGTGTGTGCTATAACGGTTTATTAGCTTACTAACTTCTGTGCATTACAGTAATTGCTGTCGTTTAGCATTGTCCTGAGCCTCTGCTGTGGCTTTAGTTGTTTGAGCTAGGGTTGTGTTTGGAAACCCCTTTGCAGATGGATTAGCTTATCAAGTAGTTATTAGACAGCAAAGCACTCGGAACACGCAAGTAGAGCCTGTAACGGATATGGCTGGGAAAAGCAATTATTGGCTTACGACGTTTCTGCTTCACTGTCACTTCTAAGCTACATATAAATTATGGATGCGAGTGTTCCCTTTATCTGCAGGTTTGAATGAATGAAGAAGTATTTCAGCGGTCGTCTCAAAGCTTACTCATTTAGGAGAGTATTGAGTTAAAAAATCTGCAAGAAAACAATAGATGGTGAAATCCAGCGTGTAATACAGACTGGGTTTATAATGCAATTAGGCTCAGTCTGCAGACAAGTGTGTACTGCTGCTGTGCGCAGTTAAGCTTCTCGTGCGTTTTAGGCTCTGACTTGCAGCAAGGCTTCTTGCTGAGGTTCCCCGGCTTGAAAATTAAGCTTTCAGAGCTGGAATAATTTGGACAATCAGCAGTTCTGACACTTCACAACCGATGCCCCTGTTTTGAACGCAGTGGGTGTGTTGGATTTTATAATCTGCGATCTTTACAAATGAAAGGCTTGTTGGAAGATGAGTGACTCCGTCTGGAACTGGCATTCCTCATGATTTGAGCGCAGTTTGTCATAATACTAGCAATCTGTAGGTTCCTGTAGACGATCTGAGCTACTCCGCCGCAGTTGACAAGATTTTAATTACTTGGTAGTTTTACAGATGATGTAAATGGTGAACGGGGACATGCTTTGCTTCATTGTAAACCGGCATATAATGGAAAAGTACTCTTTTGTGTAATGATTGGCTTTACTTTAATTTTTACAGTGTGCTCTTGCCTTTTCAATAATGGACTGAGTTCTAGTGAAAACCGGTCAAGAATATTGACTCTGCCTGATGTAATCTAACTGTAGAAGCTCTAAGGGATACAGAAGCCATAAATCCATAAAGTTAGTGTGTTTATATGGGGTGTTGTGGTTTTTAGTTTTGCTCAGACTTTCTTGTGCCTCTGCTTTCTTGGTTCATGCAGTACTAAGGTCTCACAACTTTGCCTGCATCTTGCTGACCTTTCTTCCCTTGTTCCTCCCTCAGCCTCCACAATCCGCCACCTGTACATGCGTGGTGGTGTTGGCGTGGGCTCCATGATCAAGGTCTATGGTGGGCGTAAGAGGAACGGCGTGTGCCCCTCTCACTTCAGTGTGGGCTCCAAGAACGTTGCCCGCAAAGTGCTTCAGGCCCTGGAAGCCCTCAAAATGGTGGAGAAGGACCCCAACGGGTAAGTGACCTTAGCTGTCTGTGTTTTCACCCCAGTGTCTAGGCACCTTTTGGCTTGGAATGGGGTGTAAATCTGGAGTTCGGTCTGTCCAGGACATCAGAACAGTTAGCCTTGTCTCAAGTAGTTTCTTGGTAGGTTGTGTGCGCGCAGGGATTCTTACTTCCTGGAGATGATTCCTCTGTAGTCTGAAGCAGATCCAGCTTTCTGCCAGAGCGTATGCTTGTGGATTACTGGGAAGATAAATGCTGTAAATGCTTCCCTATTGATCATGTCCCTGTCACATGGTCATGCCCCTACTGCAAGAGTTTTGTCTAAATTCCAGTGATGACCTACTTTAAGTCTAATCTGTGGTTTTGTGCATGTTACTGAATCTGGTCTGCTATGTACTCTATAACCTGAATGGCATTTCTGTTCACAGTGGGCGCAGACTGACTCCACAGGGCACCAGGGACCTCGACAGAATCGCCGGTCAGGTGAGGACTCTTCTCTGCCCTATCCAGTCTAAACAAGCTCCAGCCTGACTAGAATCTTGGGTTTTAGCTGCTACTGGTTACCGTAATGTTATGTAGCTTAACATATACAGTTTAAGCTGCAGGACACAATTTTGCACAGTAATTGGGTGAAGCTCTCCAAGTTTAGAGGCTATAGAAATCCAATTGGCACATCAGCATTCAGCTCGAGGGAGCCAGACCAGATGCACATTTGCAATGAAAACCAGAGTCCTGCAGTCATCCATCACTCTAAAAACCTTAAGCCGGGTGTCCCAGGGCTTCAGAGAAAGTTCCGACCGTGGAAGGTAACTGCCTTCGCAGGCACAATAACTGTCAAGTCGTGAGCCTCAAGAAAGAAACAAACATCAAGACGCCCCCCCCCACCCTCAAAAAGCCAGAGCTTCTGTTCGGCCCGTTTGCCGCAGTTGGCCCCTTGCTGCCAGCCGTGCCGCTGTGACAATCCAAGGCTGCAGGAAGTAAACAAGCCGATTGAATTTCATGCTGGCTGAGCAGCCGTATGGCGGCATTTTATTCCGCCTTATCCCAATAATGAGCTGAATTCAGATCAGCTAACCTGATTTCTGAGGTACTAACCTCACAGTCAGGCATGGCCGATCTGGTCTTAACGGGCAAAGAGCGATGGTAGTTATTGGGGGCACCTGCGTGCACATCCCCTCAACTCCTGACTGATGACCGGGTTGCAAGGAGGCCAATTGGCAGTTTGGCTGGCTGGAATAATTTCTCTAGGGTGTTTATCGTTTTTAATGAATTTTGAGAACGCCAGCTTGTTTGAGAAACGGTAACGGCTAACAGGACGCACGAGCCAGTCACTTTTATGGTCCTTATCACCCTTCCAGCTTTCATTTGAGCTGTGGTAGCAGTTTTAAATAAAGTCGTCCCTCTAAGCAACTGACACTTGGCTCTTTCTGTCTCCTCCAGGTTGCAGCTGCAAGCAAGAAGGCTTGAAATGTAAAATAAACGTTTGTGAAATCCAAAGGTTTTTTGTGAGTTTTTTTTTCCCCTGGTTGCAAAAAAAGATCTGGAGATCTACCTTCTTCCTGCAGGTTTTAACACAAATTTCACATCTCATTCAACCAAGGAAGCACTGAGTAAAGTAATCAGGATGGATTGTCGGTTCAATTATATATATTTAAAGACCTTTTCTCAGTATGGTATCAGTGTACCAGTAGGAGGTACCAAAAAATACTTTATATATAATTTTAAAAAAATGTGCTGCACTCCTTTCAGTGTAACAGGTCTTATGCTTTTTCTTTTAAACAAAGGTAGAGCAAGTTAGTATCGAGAGCTGGCGATGTCCATGATCACCACATCAAGCACAACACCTTTCATTATGATAGAAAATCCTAGTCTCTAGAATGACCACTTTAACTTTGAGCTGCTCTATGCTCAGTAGGTAGCTACGCTATGGACAAAAGTGTTTGGACACTTGCGCGTTAATTGTTTCTCCTAAAAACAAGGCTATCGTTAAAAACCGTATGTCCTGCTTTTGTTGTAACTGTCCAGGGGGGGTGGGGGAAGGTTTTCCACTTGATTTGGCCGCATTGCTGTGAGGATTTGATTGCATTCTGCAGCAAAGGTGCACGTATTTGTCACTGTACTATGTACAGCAAAATGTGTCCTCTGCATTTAACCCATCTGTGGTAGTGAACAAGGGGCAGTGAGTACACACACACACACCCAGAGCTGTGGGCAGCCAACTCCAGGGAGCAGAGAGGGTAAAGGGCCTTGCTCAAGGGCCCAACAGCGGCAGCTTGCAGAGCTGTTATCAATAGCCCATACAATAGTATTCTAACCGATGTTGGAGGATGATTGCCACCCCACCTCATCATCCCCAACCTGTCCCAAATGTATTAGATGGAGCACCAACCATCATCCCAGAGAATATGGTTTCCCTAGCTCCATGCTTGGGGCCTTTATACCTCTCTAGCCCATGCCTGGTGTTAAGCAGCACGGTGCCAACAGGTCCATGTCTATCTGCTCCAGTGAGTCCTATTCAGTACTTTACTTCTCTACAGGAACTAGACAAGCTATGTGCATTTGCACATCTGTGTCAGCAATGGCTGTAACTTAAAGTAGCTGAATGCACTCTTTTTAGCGGTGGCGTCCATAAACATTTGGTCATATTGTAGATGAAAATAGTGTTTCAGAGTTAGTTGTATGCAAATGATTAAAGCTGGCCTGATGTGTTTGTGCTGTTCAGCTGATGGTCAGCTGTACATGGCCTTATCCCTAAAAGCCTAGCTACCCATTAGCTAAATGAGGGCTGCATGGACGAATGGACGACCCTTATCTGTTTACATATGCCGGACTATTGTTTTAAAAAAGGGGGGGAATCCTGTTTCCCTTACGATGAGCCGTCTAAGGTTAACAACCTGGAATTGTCCTGACATTTAAAATGTCGAAAGTAGTGAAGCATGTTTTCAGAAATTCACCTTTAAATCAGGCCAAATTGTTGTTTACGTCCTTAGGCCTGCTTTCAACTACAGTCTGAATGCCTCAACAGGCAGCTCTAATTGGCATTTGCCAGCAGAACTGATGCGTCCCGACGGACTGTGTACCTCAGTGCCCTGGATTTTTGTAATTGCGTACACTTGGAGGAACCTTAGACCTTAATCTTAGACCTTTCTCTTTCCCACAAGGACTCATTCTTGCTATTAATTTAGTAAACAGATTTGGAAAGCTGCTTTAAGGTCAGTGCTGTGATTTTGGGAGGGTGATGATTGACATGCTTCGCACAATACTTGAGTAGCAGTGCCCCCTCATGGTCAGACGGGTACTGTCTCCTCAAGCAGATGTTCACAAGAGATGGTAGGGCCATTTGTAAGCTAGAAAGCAGGCCGGGTGGCCAGCTTCATGCTTCATCCAGCTGAATCGGACTAGTTTTAGTTGGACTGAACCAAATACGTTGGCCTAAAGTCACAGGCTGTATGGTCTTAAAACTGAATCATGTCAAATATGCAATATTCGTTGTGTTGTTTTTGTAATGTTGAATATTTGGCAACAAATTTTTGTTAGTTTTTTTGTTGTTTAGTCTATTTTACCTTTCCGTTCTATCTGTTACATTCTTTACTAAACTGTTTTAAGCAGTTTTAGCCTAAAATGCAAACAGAGCTACAAGCTGAAACTCAATTTTGACTAGCAAAAACTCAAATTCAGGTTCTCTGCAATGCAGTTTTTAACTAGTAGAAACGCAACTGTGAATATTTTACTTGTAATCAGATCAGATCTACAGATATATCAACATTCTGACCAGGCAAACTGGACTAGACTTTTACCTTTATGTAATATCGACTAGAACGGCAAGAAGGTTTAGCTAAAAAAAAAAACAGTGCAAGTCAAATCTTGGTTTAGTAGAAACTCTCATTTCAGAGATTATCTATAAAATCTTTACTAGTCATAATATCAGATCAATATGGCAGGCCTTTTTAGCCTAAAATCACACCAGTGGTACAAGTCCTAACACAGGTTTTACTAGTAAAATTTTCATATTTGGGATCTATGTAATACAGTTTTTACTAGGAGAAACTCTCATTTAGAGTTCAGCAGTAAAAATGTAACTAGTAACAATATCAGATCAATATGGTAAGCCGTTTTAGTCTAAAATCACACCAGAAATCCAAGTCCTAACTCAGTTTTTGCTGGTTAAACCTCAAATTCCAGATCTCTATAATTAGTTCTTACTAGTAGAAACTCTAATTTCAAATATTAGCAAAACAATCTTTACTAGTAACAATATCAGATCAATATGGCAATCCGTTTTAGGGTAAAATCACATAAAAATAATTCTTTCCATTCATATAAAAATAATGCTGTTTACTGTTTAATCAGGTTTTAGCTATAAAAACTTTAGGATATGAATATGGCTTTTAAACCTGATTTTAACCTGAAATCACACCAGTAATCCAAGTCCTAACCTCAGTTTTTGCTGGTAAAACCTCAAATTCCAGATCTCTGTAATTATTTTTTTTTCAAGTAGAAACTCTCATCTCGGAGTTTAGCTATGAAAATATTTACTAGTAATAATATCAGATCTACAGATCTATAAAGCTATTCTGACTAGTCATGTTGCCAGCAAGATATATTGTTAATGTAATTCTGACTAGTCAATTTTTTCCATTGATTGACATGACATTTCATTCTTTCTTTCCTATAATTTTAGTTTTACTAGTAAAAACTAGCAGAAACTGTAGTTCCAGAAATCTCCAATGTAATTCTGACTAGTAAAAAGGTCCAGGTCAGCATATCTGTAAATTAATTCAATTTAAATGCTAATTCCAGAGATCTCTAATTCAGTTTTCATTAGTTGTGCGTTTAGGATATAGGATATAGGATACAGTAAAAACTGACTTGCAGCTTGTGATTAGGCTCAAACAGCTTTCCATAAACTAGACATATGTTACCATTTATTCTCTCTTATCTACTATTACATTTTTACTAGTAAAAAGTTCCATTAAAGATTGTTTTACTTGTAGAAATTGTAATTCAAGGTGTCTAAATCTAAATTCTGACCAGTAAAAGTCAAAGTCTTCTTATCCGGAAATGAATTCTGACTTTTCACTAATCTTTAAAATGTACAATTTATTTTGTAGTAAGAATATTATTATTGATATAAAAAAAACATTGTACTTTGTAAATTTGTACTAGTCTGAATTACGTTATAGAACGTACAATTCTAGAATTACAGTTTCTTCCAGTAAAATATAATTGTGTATATCTTGAATTGGAGTCTGTGTTAGCTGAGGCGAGTCTGTACAATGTGTGTAATGTGTATTTTGCCATTGAATGGAGTTCTATGGGGACCGGGGGAATGGTTTTATTTGTATTACTTTTGTATTACTTTTTTTTTTTTTTCTGAGGTGCCTAGAAATCACCCGGTAAATACTTAAAAGGCCTAAAATAAAGTGAACTCGCCCTTATTATAGAAACTTTGGGCTGAAGATTATTTTTTGCTGAATCTGGCAGCTCATGATTAGGACTTTTCATGCATCCGTTATTACAGCTTAAACCTTTTTTTCAAATAATAATTAAGAACAAATGAGAAATGGGATTTTAGTGGAAACCACTGCAACAGTACGTCTGTGGGAAGACAATTAGTGATTGCCCACCTTGGCACCTTTGTGCCCCCCAAATCACAGTTCCAGAACGCCTATTGTGCTGCAACGTAAGACGCTGGCCACTAGCTAGTGAGAATACTTGGCACCTGCTGTCAACTGGCTGAAGGATTATGTTATGATCTGGCAAATCAATGTAAGAAAATCACTCAGGCAGTCCCTCTTTTGGACACCAGGGGGAGACAAGTGATGGGTTATGTAGCTGATAGTAAGAAGGCGTGATTTAGGAGTGAAGAAATATTCAGAAAGTAGTGTTCTGTGCTCAAACTGAAGACAGATTTATGTTCGGATATGTATCTGTTTCAGAGTCTTATCCATTCAACCCAGTATTAACTCTTCAGATCAGCACTTAGTGGGAGCACATTTTGCTGCAAAAACAGCTTGAAATCTTACTCTTAAGCTTCTACTTAGATTTACTTCAAAGATTTATTCAATTTTAACAAACAGTCCAGCTCCCACTGAGGAAAACCATTCCCACAACATGATACTGCCCCCCCCATGCTTCACTGTTCAGGTAGTCTTTGTGGGGGAATGGGCAGGGTTGGGGTTATGCCAGTCACTGTTGAGGAATAGCAACCCCACAGCATGATGCTGCCACCCCCATGCTTCACTCTATGGGTAATAAGTGTTAGGGAATGGGGAGTGTTAGGTTTGTGCCAGTCCCTGCTGAGGAAAACCATCCCCACAGCATGATACTATCACCCCTATGCTTCACTGTTGGGATGGTGTTTGTTGAGGAATGGGCTGGGTTAGGTTTGTCCCCTCCCTGCTGAGGAAAACATGATACTGCCACCCCCATGTTTTACTGTTCAGGTAGTGCTTGTTGGGGAATGGGCAGGGTTAGGTTTGCCCCAGGCCCTGGTGAGAAAGCCATCCCCACAACATGATACAGCCACCCCATGCTTCACTCTATGGGTAAAATGTGTTAAGGAATGGGGAGTGTTAGGTTTGTGCGAGTCCCTGCTGAGGAAAACTATCCTCACAACATGATACTGCCACCCCCATGCTTAACTGTTGGGATGGTTTTTGTGCTAGTCCCTGCTGAGGAAAAGTGTCCCACTGCATGATACTACCACCCCCATGCTTCACTTTATAGGTTTGTCCCCGTCCCTGCTGGGGAAAACATGATACTGCCACCTCCATGTTTTACAGTTCAGGTAGTGCATGTTGGGGAATGGGCAGGGTTAGGTTTGTGCCAGTCCCTGCTGAGGAAAACCATCCCCACATGATGCTGTCACCCCCATGCTTCACTCTATGGGTAATACATGTTGGGGAATGGGGAGTGTTAGTTTTGTCCCAGTCTCTGCTGAGGAAAAGCGTCCCCACAGCACGATACTGCAACCCCCATGCTTCACTGTTGGGATGCTGCTTGTTGAGAAATGGGCTGGGTTGGGTTTATCCCAGTCCCTGCTGAGGAAAGGTGTCCCACAGCATAATACTGCCACCCCCATGCTTCACTCTATGGGTAATATGTGTTTGGGAATGGGAACTGTTAGGTTTGTCCCAGTCTCTGCTGAGGAAACGCGTCCCCACAGCATGATACTGCCACCCCCATGCTTCACTGTTGGGATGCTGCTTGTTTTGAAATGGGCTGGGTTGGGTTTGTGCCGCAGAGTGTTGAATTCTGGCCAAAATGGTCCAATTTTGACAGGCCTGACCACAAAACCTCATCCCAAGTTTCCACTGTACAGAGCTCTTAATATCATTGACTGGTGCACCTTTACTCTAAGGCCTCCTTCATAAGTCCACGTCCGGCCCCTTCTTGAGCAAAAACACATTCCTTTCTTTACAGTTTGTCAGACTCTACTGGCGGCTAGTTTCGACCTCGCTGATGTTACTCTAGAAGAGACTTGTGTCCCTGCTGAAAGAGGGCTTTCTGCCCTCTCATTATCTCAGTGTGCCGCTACCCTTATCTGATTTTAAAGTGAGCTGATGTTTTGCCCACAACTGCTTACATTAACCAAAACCTGACCCGGCCTTCAGAAGCAAGTTGCTTATGGTCACGAGCCATTCGAGTATCTGGACTGTTGTCTTCTAGAGGTGCGGATTATGACCTTGGAGTTGACAGGTCATCAAGGGATTTTGTAAAATGTTGGTGATGGAACAGCCTTAAAAAGGAGGATTCAATGGTTTTAAGTATACACATAACTCACCCTGCAATTTTTGAGATGTCAACACCATTCCAACTCCACATTGTATACAGCTTTTTCATTGGCTGTACAGTTTCCATATAGCAACAGATTTTCCTAAAGGAATTACTGGGGTTTCGGGACCCTCTTTCTGTCCCAAAGATACACCCAAATACACTAGTAACACCCAACCAACCACATACACAGCAACCCCCTCGAACAACAAGCAACCACCTAAACATACTATAGCAATGGCTCAGCAACAACTTAGCAACACCTTCAGAGTCAACCCAAGCAACCACCAAGAAACATCTTAGCAACCATGTGGGGCATCTTAGCAATCACCTTTTTCATTGGCCAGACAGTTTTCACATAGCAACACATTTTGAAATACCTATACCAAAGATACAAATACACTAGTGACACCCATCCAACCACATAGGATACCAAAGCAACCACTTTAAAATCACAGCAATCCTCATAGCAACCCCCTGGAACACAAAGCAACCACCTAAAATACGATAACAATGGCTCAGCAACAACTTAACAATTAAGCCACACCTTAGCAATCACCCTGGCAGCCAACAAGAAACACCTTAGCAACCATGTGGGACATCTTAGCAATCACCTGAAATACCATTGCAACTACCATAGCTACTACTGTAGCTGATTTCCAGCTTATATTCCAGTGTATAGCTTTATGAAATATCTTAGCAATCATCCTAGCAACCATTTAGGAACACCTTCTGTCATAGCACCCACTTAGCAACCACCTGGGACACCTTATAAACCAACCACAAAAAACGACATATTTACATGCAGCTTGAGATGTTAATAATATATAATGAGGGGACCAGCCACTGGTTGAAATATGAATGTGAGTCGTTGTAACACTCAACAAGGTATCTGTTTATGAGTGGAAGTCCCGCCCTTCAACAAAAAAAGAGCCAATCAGCTTGCAAAGAAGGGTCGATGTGCTAGTGAGGAAAGCTCCCCACCCCCCACCTGATTTAGAGATAGTAGCTAGATCTTGTATGACTGGAAATAACTGCCCGGCGTCACTGCAAAGACGGCCACCAATTAAACAGACTTGCCGATAAGGACCTTGGCTCCGCCCATTGACACTGAAGGTATGAGGAGTGTTTCAGCCTAGACTTGCCCATAATTATTGTTTTTGTGATGTCACAAATTCAATTAAATCCAGGCAAAGCCAATCAGAATGGAGGTTATTTACATATTAGAGCACATTATCAAAATAGCCTGTTTATTCGCTGTCAGGAAAAAGAAGACGTACACAAACTAATGTAAAATATGTGTGTCTTTGAAATGACACACCCTTTCGATTGTCTTCAACATGTCCAAAAACAGCTGGCGGTCAAACTTGTGTTCAACAGGGCGGCATGTGAGGCGCAGCTGTCCGCCCCCCTCAGTGTTGGCGTAGCTGTATTTGCCCCCGGCGGGCTTTAATATTGCCGTTTGGGTGTCAGTTCTCGCTACTGTTTGGATATCTCGTGTTTGCTTATCTGTGTTTACCTATGCGTGTGTTGAGGCGATCTGCGGAAACAAATGGGCCTGCTGGGGGAGTGTGTGTACACAGTGCCCCGGTCCTGTGCCAGGTTATCTACAGTGAGGTGTGTGTGCAGATCTGCCGTTCTGTTTTCATGAAATTTGTCATCATGCGCCCGCAACATCAGGCCTTTCATCACTTATTTACATCTCCCTGGGGATTTCAACAGTAGTGTCAGTAGTGTCTCTCTCTCACTCGCTCACTCTATCTGTGCCTGTGTTTCTGAAGCCAGCTGTTCTGGAACACCTGAAGCCCACCCCCTCCCCTTCCCCCAGGTCTCTAATTTGCAGTGAGAGGCAGATAAACATGTCCTTGAGGCCTAGACGGGAATGTGAGGAATCCTGCCCATCCCATAGACATGCTCGTTTCCTTGCTACTGTGCGAAGTGTCATCCCCGATAAGCATCCCCATCTTCACCCAGGCTGAAAAACTCCCAAATGATTTGTCTTAAAAGGGCCCGTATCTAATATTGTGGGATTTTTTTCTTGTCCTGATGTTTACATGATCTTTATGAGTCCGATATTTGTTATTTGTATTGTGTCACAATACATGAGGTGGAGAGTTGGGGATAAGTTGGGCATGAGGTGATGAGTTTGCATGAGATGGAGAGTTGGGGATGAGTTGGACATGAGGTGGAGAGTTGGGGATGAGTTGGACATGAGGTGGAGAGTTGGGGATGAGGTGATGACTTGGACATGAGGTGGAGAGTTGGGGATGAGTTGGACATGATGTGGAGAGTTGGGGATGAGTTGGACATGAGATGGAGAGTTGGACATGAGGTGGAGAGTTGGGGATGAGTTGGACATGATGTGGAGAGTTGGGGATGAGTTGGACATGAGATGGAGAGTTGGACATGAGGTGGAGAGTTGGGGATGAGTTGGACATGATGTGGAGAGTTGGAGATGAGTTGAACATAATGTGGAGAGTTGGTGATGAGTTGGACATGAGATGGAGAGTTGGGGATGAGTTGACATGAGGTGATGAGTTGGACATGAGGTGGAGAGTTGGGCATGAGGTGGAGAGTTGGGCATGAGTTGGACATGATGTGGAGAGTTGGGGATGAGTTGGACATGATGTGGAGAGTTGGGGATGAGTTGGACATGAGGTGGAGAGTTGGGGATGAGTTGGACATGAGGTGGAGAGTTGGGGATGAGTTGGAGAGTTGGGGATGAGTTAGACATGAGGTGGAGAGTTGGGGATGAGTTGGACATGAGGTGGAGAGTTGGGGATGAGTTGGACATGAGGTGGAGAGTTGGGGATGAGTTAGACATGAGGTGGAGAGTTGGGGATGAGTTGGACATGAGGTGGAGAGTTGGGGATGAGTTGGACATGAGGTAGAGAGTTGGAGAGTTGGGGATGAGTTAGACATGAGGTGGAGAGTTGGGGATGAGTTGGACATGAGGTGGAGAGTTGGGGATGAGTTGGACATGAGGTAGAGAGTTGGGGATGAGTTGGACATGAGGTGGAGAGTTGGGGATGAGTTGGACATGAGGTGGAGAGTTGGGGATGAGTTGGACATGAGGTGGAGAGTTGGGGATGAGAAAACCCTTTCTTCCATAAGAGACAGTCAATAAGCTATTTTAATACCTTGATTTCAGAAGAAACAGTGAATGAACAGGTGTCCCGATTTTTTCTTTCCATATTGTGCTTTTCGCTGTCGTCTAATGAAAACCATGTATCTCCATTTTCGTTCATTTTTAGTTTTCTCCTTCGCTTGAACCCTGTAGCTGCTCTGCACACTGTGTAAGTAATTCTGCATGAATGGACCAATAGAAACGCTCTAAATAACATGGACTAAACTCTTATTGTACATTGAGGTAAGGCCATTTCTGCCTTCTCCTGTAAAGTCACCGTTGACCTGACATCCCTACAAGCAAACCTTTTGTTCATTTCCTTTTAATAGTAAACATAAATGGTGCAGCAAAGCATTATGGTCCATTTACCCATGCTTCTTGATTTCAGGGGGATGTTATTTAAAGTGCACATGAAGCCTATCTTACCCTTTTGCCATGTCACTGGTGGAGCTAACCGTAAGTACATTTATTTAGCCCGTCCTTGAGGAGGCATAAAGTGCACTGAGTGGTTCCGTTTACTGTCCCTCGCTGTGTTTACTAGGTCTGGAGTGTGAGCAAGCCAGTAAAACCCCGACTGTGAGAGCTGAGAGATCCAGCATCACGAGACAGAGACGGAGATAAACGGAGACAGGTATGAAATCACAGAAGGAAAGAGAAGAAGGACAGGCCTCGTCAAAGAGACAGAGACACACCAAGAGAGTCCGGGTGAAGGGTGAGTTCTCTGCACATCCCATCTTGCTGTGTTTTTACTTTCTGACTTTTGACGCCCTTTGTTTTCTGTGGTTACTGGTCAGTGGAATGGTCAGCGAATGGCCTCTGAAGTTAAGTGTGAATGAAGGCTGGTGCTTCATCTAATACACCGGCCCTTTCAGGATGAGTTGGAGAGTTAGGGATGAAGTGGGGTGGTGATCATCCGACACTGCTGACTAACACCTCTGTCAGTGAACGCAGTGAAATCCTCACAGCGTTGCTCTAATGTAGTAAAGGCCTTCCCGAGACAGTAGAGACAGACACCCCAACAAAAGCAGCAGATGCTGGTCAACAGTGGTCTTGTGAGAACTTGTGTACTCTGTCCTTAGAAAAGCTCTGACAATAGAATGGGAGCAGCCACACATTAGCCTTATGATTACCATGCCATCAATTCTTTCAGTGAATGAACAGGTGTCCCAATACTTTTGTCTGTTATATATATATATTTCCACTTCTGACAGCTCAAATCTTTGGGGCAGTGGTGGGTCAGCGGTTAGAGCGCCGGGATACCGATAACAGGGTTGTGGGTTCGATTCTTGGGCTTGGCAAGCTGCCACTGTTGGGCCCTTGAGCAAGGCCCTTTACCCTTTCTGCTCCCCGGGCGCTGGAGTTGGCTGCCCACCGATCTGGGTGTGTGTGTGTACTCACTGCCCCTAACACATGTGTGTGTGTGTTCACTACCAGATTGGTTAAATGCAGAGGACACATTTCGCTGTACACTGTACAGTAACAAATACGTGCACCTTTACCTTTATATATAATAGACAAAAGTATTGGGACACCTGTTCATTCACTGAAACAATTGATGGCATGGTAATCATAAGGCTAATGGGGTGACTGTGTATATATATATATATATATCTCAACTGGATATGTATAGGTATACACATCTTTCAAATACAATCTTTTTATATATACATAAGTTATTTAACAAATATTTAAGTATTTAAATTACTGAAATAAAACAAAAATCTAAAATTTGGCTATTTGACATTTTGCACATCCACCACAAATCAAAAATGTCAGATATCGTACTTCATGGTTAGTGTTTTCCTAAAAAAACGTTAAACCTTAAAGTGAACATTGCTGGGATGCCTGTAGGCTACTGGTACAGCAGAATAGGTGCTACACTGGCCGGCACTATCCTGAGGCTAATGGAAAAAGGTCTGTTTGTTGTGTGAGAGAAGAGTGCATGAGTAATTGTGCTAATGCGCTGATTAGATCAGTTTTAGGATGACAGCAGAGAGCAGCACTTTCATAATTACTGACTCTTATGGAAAAATGTGCTGTAATGCAGTCAGATGTGTACAACAACAAGGAGCCCACGCACTGCTGCAGCTGCTGTACTGTCAAGAGGCACAATTATTCCAGATCGGAGGGCTGCAGTATTGAACGTTCAGTAACACAGTTCAATGCAGTACTTTCAGTCCTTTATTTACATGTAAAAGAAGTTTTGTATTGACAAAAAAAAAAAAAAAAAAAAAATCATAATGTTCGTAATTTTCTGTATTTACTGGAAAAAAGACATTTTGGCAGGTAAAATAATTGTATATTTTATTTTTTATTACCTTTTGTACAATGAGGTTACTTATTGTATGAATATTACCATATTACATATGTTTATTTAGAGTTATTTCATACAGTAAAAGTTGTGATTTTATTTTTGAGCATAATGTGGTTAATAATTAAGCTCTTTTTAAGAAAGTATGCAAATATTATTACTATTATTATTTTCCTAAGAAATATTTGATCTCTTTTTAGGAAATTATGTGGATACTAATGCTTTTCCTAAGAAATTATGCAGTTAAGTTTGTTTTTTTTTGTTGAAAGAAATGATGCAAGTATTATTGCTTTTTTTCTAATAAATGATGCAGATAATTTAGCCTTTTGTCTTTTCAAGAAATGATGCAGATATTATTGCTTTTCTAAGAAATGATGCAGATATTATTGCTTTTTCTAAGAAATTATGGACATAATTGTGCTTGCAAGTATTTTAAACAAGTAAATGAAATCAATCATTTAAATCATTTAAATAATTAAAAGAAGATTATTAATATATTAAGATTTTTGATAGATATATTAATATTGTAAGATCAATTTCAAAATGAAAATCTTAAATATTTAAACTAGATTTTACGTGCTTATTCAGTTTTGGCAGTGTTCCAGATTTCCAGACCCAGATTAAGACAAAAAAAATGGTGATTAAACACTGCAACCCTGCAAGACTAAGCCTAATCAATGTCCAGAGAACCGTCCATCTCTTGGGGTTTACACAGTGTTTATGTCAAGTCAAGTCAAGTGGGTTTTATTGTCATTTCAACTACATACAGAGTACACAGTGAAACGAAACAACGTTCCTCCAGGACCATTATATGTGTGTATAATGCGGTAGTGTGATGACCCTGGAGTAGAACAGTTCACTCAAGGCCAGTTTGAGCAAGATTAAATCAACACAGGCTTTTTCTCACGGGCAGATTTAGCCGGTCAGCCGGGACAGGCTCGGTTTTACAATCGGTTTCTTTAGTTTGGCACTGCGGCTACAAGGCTAGTGGATCCTGTTAGCAACACATTCTCCTCAGACCCTTTTTTAGTTGTTCGTTAACCTCAAATAGACTTCGTTATGTGGTTTCTGACTCTGAATAATACAGAATGAAATGAAGTGAGTTCAAGAAATTCATTGAAATTCAGGCTATTCTGTTTAACACAGCTTCTCACGAGAAGCTTGACCGTTTTGGCCTGAGGCATAAAACAGAGGCTTCAGTTCTGCAGTATTAGGCCATAACAACAATCTGGCTTATTGTACATAGGCTTGCAAGGCCATCTGTAGTTACACTTATTGGCCAGTTTATCAGAAACACCTCTAATATATACTGTAAAAGTTCAGAGACACCTTCTGGTTCAGCGTTTCTTTGGAAATCAAGGGTGTTAGTAGTGAGTTTGCCCCTCTGTTTCTACAATTACAGCCTGCAGTCTTCAAAAAGGACTGGATGTAAAGATTTGATTGCATTCTGCCACAAGAGCACCTGCAAAATCAGGTACTACTGCGGCACAGCTCTTCAACCCAGTATTGGAAGGGGCATTATACCCCTCTAACTGACGCTTAGCATGGTGCGTGGTGACCTCCAGAGTGTCCCATTCCATGGTCAATGCTTGTCTGAGGATCATATGCAAGTTTGATCAATGGGAAGAGACCACCGTCTGACCCTTTTTGGGTCAGATAATGAAGAAGGATAATGCTAGCGGCATGTTATGCTAGTCCCGAACTCTCATCCCAGAGAGAATGGAACGGGAGGACTGTAACACGGCCAAGGTGACCCCTAACCCAGTGACCCTGGACATACACACAGTCCGGCAGTCCAGCAGTGCTGGAGAGATTAGTATAACACAGCTACAGCTCCCATCCCACAAACCCTCCATTTCCCCTTGTGAAACAGCATTGTCGTGGCCTGTTTGTGGTTACGCACTTAAGCGCTGCTTTCTTCTGGGATGTATAAACACTGTGTCCGTCCTCCACACAATGTCAATGTGTGTGTAAATAGTTCTTCCGCTCCCTTTCTGTGGGCCTTCGGGGTCCTAATCTAATCTTAACACTGCCTGCTCACTGAATGGAGAACAAGGCGGGTGTTGTGGGTTGGGAATGGCGTGTGAGGACTAAAGTAAATGCCCTGAGAGAAAGCTCTCATAGAGCTCATTAGCTAAACAAACCAACACTGAGGGATGCCTGGCCCTCGCGTGAGTGCTAGAGACCCCTGACTTCTTCATTCTGCCTGTTTGAGAGCTCTCAGCCACACAGGGCTATAATGGAGCTTCAGTGACCAATGACAGTTGAAGTAAAGAACATTGATGATCTGATTACAATGGGATATACTGTACGTAATTTTGCAGCAAGAGAACAGCCAGGTCTTGAAGTGATGAAGCAGTTCCACACAGTTCACGGTGGAATATCTAGGGGGAAAGAAATTTCACCAGGCAGCGGTGGCTCCTATTACAGTCTTGCGCTGGAATTCAGTGAGCTCTTCATACACCTGTGGCAATGGGACTGAATAAAACACCTGAACTCAATGATTAAGAGGCGTGTCCCAATACTTCTGTCAGGTTTTAAATATATTCTTTTCTGCACCACCAAAATCATTCTGATTTATTATTAACTTCAACATTTCACTACTTTAGCCTTGCCCCCAACCCAGACTTTCAAACCTCTCTGACCTATTAAAATGATAAAAGTGATCAATTTATACTAATATTCTTATAATAACTTGACTTGATTTATATCTAGCCAACTTTTCCACAACGTTACCATCATTACCGCATCAGCCTGTGATTTCTGTACCGAATTTATTAAAGGCAACACTTGCTGATGACGTAACCATGGAAACAAAGACAGGCAAATTGATTGTGGATCAGGTGATTTTGACAGTGTCATTACCATTGCCATCATTACCAGTGCCATTATCTATTACAGCAATAATTTACCCCAAAAAGTAATATATATATATATATATATATATATATATATATATATATATATATATATAAAATCCATGACCTTACCGCACCACATCATTATTAACACAAAACTGGTTGGGATGGTAATGACACCTGGTGATGGTAAAGACAGTTTTTTTTAGTTTCATCATCAGTATTTTCAGTCAGTATGGCCGTAAGACATCAGTAGAGACATCTATAAAAAGGCTATAAAAAGTAAGTGGATCCTTTGGAATTTCTGCACTCTTTAACACTTTAACAATAAATATGATGAATATAAAGTATAATTTTAAGTTTTTTTTAAGTTTAATTGGATATAAGCTCAGTTTTGGCCACCAATCAACTTTAAAGCATGTAAACATTGTCTAGACATAATTATAATATATATATATATATATATATATATATATATATATATATATATATATATATATATATATATACGTTTTTATTTAAGATGATGGAGGCCCCGGCATCAATATATTTACTGAGCATCTATGTTTTGTTTTTTTGGGGGGGGTTTTTTCGTGATCAACATCACTGACTCTTCATTGCAGCCCTATAATCAAGTCCTGGGTCATGTTCCTTCAGCAAGTCATTACTGCTAATCCACCATCTCTTCTCTGTTTGTGTTTTGGGGCAGGTGGTGCGTTAAGGCCCGGTGCCCTCTGTGTGTATGTTTATGCATGTGTGTGTGGCACAACCCCAGAGCAGGCTGGCGCGTGGGTTGTCTTTACTCAACAGACCCACAGTAAAGGCCTAATACCTTCAATCCAACACCTGTTATGAGGGCAGGAGGGGGCAGCGAACAGATGCAAGTCAGAATGACTGTTTGTGTGTTTTAGCCTAACACCCGTCCTGAGCACCAGCTCTCTAGACACACAACTGTTTATGAACGAAGAGAAAACAGAGGAGCTGGACCTCTGGAAAAGGAACAGTTACATAGATATTTACACAGTTTTACCGAGTAGTCCAAATTCAAAGCTGATTGGCTGAGACCAATTAGTATAGAAAGCATGGACAGCGCAATGTTTCTCAAAACTGAAGCAGCTACAGATCACCTTTGCAGATGATTAGAACATTGTTAGAGAGGGTGCTTGAGGAAAATGTGAGCTGAAGCTGAGGTGAACCATGCAACATGTCAATGACCCAAAATATTCCAATATATCCATCAAGGAATGGCTCAAAAGATTTGGAAAGTTTTGGAAAGTCAAGGCCCAGATCATAACTCTACG
This sequence comes from Salminus brasiliensis, assembly GCF_030463535.1. Classification (NCBI taxonomy): domain Eukaryota; kingdom Metazoa; phylum Chordata; class Actinopteri; order Characiformes; family Bryconidae; genus Salminus; species Salminus brasiliensis. The sequence goes on from NC_132882.1 coordinate 41,308,469, forward strand.
GGCCTCTTGTCCAATGTAGCATGACCACTTTCCGAACAAAATGTCTGTTTACTTCCAAATAGCGCCTGTCGACTGCGTCTAGACATCTTCGCCTGTTTTAGTTGTTTGATTGATTCGATTGTTCTGTACCTCTTTGCTTATCATTAGCCAAGTTCTCAGCTGTGAGCTTTTACTTCTTTGCTCATCCTCTGCTAGAAAGCACTTGCCAACACTATGTGGTCCAAGGTGTGTAGCAGGCATTTCCTTCCTAAAGATCTTGGCTTACGATGAGCAAAGAGGTGTGGAACAAAGCTCTGTTGAGCTTCATAAACTTCATTTTTCCAGTAGTCAACTTACCCAAGTGGATATTCTGTGGCATATCTATTTTTAAGAGTGTAGCACTGATCATTGTCCTTGCGCCTCTAGTGGCCACCAATCCTAGGGCACCACCAAGCAAGAGGTCCATGGAGTTAAGATCTGGGCTTTGACATTTGGCCTTTTAATAATTCTCCATTTCTATTCCTTTATGGATATATTGGAATATTTGGGGCCATTGTCATGTTGCATGGTCCAGCTCAGCTTCAGCTTTAGGTTTTGGACAGATGTTCTCACATTTTCCTCAAGCGCCTCCTCTAACAATGTTCTAGTCATCTGCACTTAATGTGCTGCAATTTTACACATTTTAAGTAGTAATATTTGTGGAATGTTTTAATGTTTTCCTTATAAGAGAACTTGATTTCTCTTAATTACATTACATTACATGACATTTATATGTTTAAATAGGTACAAAATACAAAAACTGAGTTTTATTTGACATTTGGTGTCTGAGGGGTGATTGGAGCTACAAGGCTAATGTGGCTGAGTAATGGAAGCTCATACCCCACCATTTAGCATTGCTGGTTGCAAGCTATATAGCTAAAATTGTCATACATTGTCCTAAACCACATAATGCTATGAAGCACACACTGTTATGTATAAGAACAGCAAGGTCATGACCACACAGAAAAACTGCAAGCCATTCTATAGCACTATCTGAGATCTATTATTACACATACTGTACATACTTGCCTTGTGGAGTAACTGGATCCTTACACAATCTGGAGTTTGATCATCTCCAGACATGCTCTAGTATGTATTATCTGTACCTGTGGGGCTGTGTTAAACACCTTACACAAATGGGCACTACTGTTAGACAGTCTGGGCTTAGTAAGAGCCTGTCTCTGCCTCTTCTCTTCAACAGCCATTATCAATCTAACGGTAAACACTGATAACCAAGCTGCTTATCCCCCTCGTCTCAGCTACTTTCCTTCTCCGTCACTGCCCCCAGAAGGTTTGGCTTTAGTATTTGCATCTGCTCTCCTGCCATATCTCTTTTCCACTGGTTCTTCATTCTGCCTTTTCATTCCACAACCCTCAGTGCCATTCCTTTCTCTCATGTACAAAATCCCCACCCATCAACACTCTGTTATATCTGTACCGTACAGACATAACACCAGTGCACACTACCAAGCTAACCTAACCTAACCTTTCTATAGCATCCCATAAACAGCCTTATTAGGCCCTTGCTTTTTAAGAGTGGACTGAATTTGATCCAGCCAATCAAGGACATTGGAAGAAGTTCATTACTGGAGCAGATGTGGCACACTGCGGTTGGATCTAGGAAACTTAAGGAAAGTTGACCTTAAAGATTTTGCCTCAGGGCTGGTGACCACTAGAGGTGCCACAGAAGATCCACTTTTTGAGAGCGTAGCACTGATCATTGTCCTGGTACCCCTAGTGGTCACCAACCCTGGGGCACAGTCCTGGAGGTCAACCTTCCTATGGAGGCTAGATCCAACCAGAATCTGCCACATCTGCTCGTTCCTAATTGGCTGGATCAAATGCAGTACACTCTTAAAAATCAAGGGCCTAATAAGGTTCTTTGTGGGATGCCAAAGAGAAAACACTCCCAAAAACTTTCATTGGATGGTTCTTTGGAGAACCATTTGTATAGGTGTGATGTGTATGCATGAAGAACCTCTACAAAAGGTTATGGTTCTAGAAAGAACCCATTAAAATTGATATAGGTGCAGATTCATTAACGTTCCTGACTTGAATTCTAACTCAAATCAGAGACTATTAAAACTCAAGGTGCCAAATAGAGACCCAATGCCATAGAAGTAATAATTCACAGTGGATTATTCAATGACCACTATAAATTATTCAGTATCCACTATAAATTATTAACATATATATATATATATATATATCATATACATTATTCAGTTTATCTACTATGAATGGTTCAGTATCCACTATGAATTATTCAGTGATCGCTATGCATTTTTCAGCATCTACTATGAATTAGCAGTAACTTAATAATTCATAGTGGATACTGACTCACTCAGAGTAGATACTGAATAATAAATGGTAGATTGAGAATAATTCATGGTAGGCTCTGAATAATTCATAGTGGATGCTGAATAAATCATAGTAGATGCTAAATAATTCATACTGGTCGCTAAAGAATTCATAGGTTTCTAAATAATTCACAATAGACACAGAGTAATGTATAGCATATACTGAATAATTCACAGTAGATACTGAATAATAGATGGTAGATACTAAATAATTCATAGTGGATACTGAATCATTCATAGTAGATACTGAATAATAGATGGTAGATACTAAATAATTCATAGTGGATACTGAATCATTTATAGTAGATACTGAATAATAAATGGTAGATATTGAATAATTTATAATGGATACTGAATCATTTACAGTAGATACTGAATAATAGATGGTAGATACTAAATAATTCATAGAGGATACTGAATCATTCATAGTAGATACTGAATAATAAATAGTAGATACTGAATAATTCAAAGTGGATAATGAATTATTTACAGTAGATACTGAATAATAGATGGTAGATACTAAATAATTCACAGTGGATACTAAATCATTTACAGTGGATACTGAATAATAGATGGTAAATATTAAATAATTCATAGTGGATACTGAATCATTCATAGTAGATACTGAATAATAAATGGTCGATACTGAATATTTTACAGTAGATACTGAATAATAGATGGTAGATACTAAATAATTCATAGTGGATATTGAATCATTCATAGTAGATACTGAATAATAGATGGTAGATACTAAATAATTCATAGTGGATACTGAATCATTCATAGTAGATACTGAATAATAGATGGTAGATACTAAATAATTCATAGTGGATACTGAATCATTCATAGTAGATACTGAATAATAGATGGTAGATACTGAATAATTTATGGTAGATTTTGAATTATTCATAGTTGCTAAATAATTTATACTGATCATTAAAGAATTCATATTGGATACTGATTAATTCATTGTAGTTTCTAAATGATTCATAATATACACTGAGTAACATATAGCATATACTGTATAATTCACAGTAGATACTGATTATTTCATAGTGAATCATCATTTATACAATGAGTTATACCCTAAAGACTTACTTCAGGGGTTCTTCACATGAAAGTGCATTTCCAGTGGGATTGAGACATTAAAGAGCCAAAAAAAAAACACTGAGGAGTGGGAGAAAACACTGCCTGGCTGAACAAACCCAGGTTCCTTTCGCATCACTCTTATTAAAGCAGGATGTAGCTCGAGAGTCTCCAGAGTCATCCTGTTGACAGGCCAGGAAAAACGGAACAATTTTCATGTCTGAACATTGCTGAGGACCAAGGCAGTGTACCATGCCACAAGGCATGTAGCGTCACCCATTGGTTCCAAGGAACATGACAGTGATTTTCAGCTTCATTGGTCTGCACAGTCCCTGAATCTCAACCCTACCGGGCGTCTTTGGGATCAGGTCGAAAGGGCTATTCTCAGCCAGGCTGAGAAGTCATGTCTCAATGTCGAGGCTGCAGGTAGGAGATACCCAGCAAACACTGGTGTGCAAAGGTTCCTCTTCAGGCCTCAGTCACACATTTTAATCTAGCTTTTAAAAACAATACATGTAAACATACAGTTCATTACATGGTCTGGTGCCACAGAATCTCATACCCGTCCCACCCATTGACAGTACAAATAAGCTGGACCCAGTCATCCTGCTGTTTTCACAGGGGCTATCGTGGCAATCGGCTTCTTGCGCAGTGATTACTGGGAAAGTGAGAGGCTACTCAGGCATGGCCAGCATGGCACTAATCTCTGGCGTGCCGTATAAACAACTGCACTGTTTGTAGGACAATGTTCTCAAAGTCTGCGTTGAACAGCATGCCATAGAATATTTCTGTCATATTCATAAACTGTCTATATAATATGCATTCTGAAACTCTATATATAATAAATCTGTAATCATATAAGATATAGTTTTAATCATAAATTATAATAATTCCTCTTAATGGCGTTTTATTCATTCTCGCTGCATTTAGCAGGTTTCTTATATGGTTTTCTTGACAGACACCGACATCCTTTAGATCGGTTAAGTGAGGAAATAATGGGCCTCGATAATTGGAGCGAGGCATTACATTACAAAAAAATGATAATAATAATTGCAATATACTATTTTGTCCTATTTCCTTTATACTTGGAAACATATTCAGTGGTGTGAGTGGTCCGGCAGAATAAGGTGTTGTCACTATGACCAGACCAGAGGGTTGCTAGTTCGAATCCCGGTCATGCTGCTGGCCCCGAGACAGCACAATAGGCCTTGCTCTACCATCCAGGGTGATGGTACTTTCTCCCCTCACCACTCCAGTGCAATGCTGGCCCACACGCGGAACTTTCCTCCGAGTGCATTGGTTACCCAGTGACGTTGCTATGGAGGTAGTTTGGAAAAAAGGAGGGACTAGCTGGATGTGGATGTATCAGAAGAGGCGTATGTCATCGTTTGCACTGTTGTGGATAAGCTGCTTTTAATTGGTCCTCTCAGGCCTCAGCAGCTCACTTCCGGAAGGTAAAAGCTGGGGGCCTGGTCCCACCAATCCAGTCTCTGTCCACGTACTTCTTAGATTTAGACATCCCACATCCCACCAAAAGACAGGCCCTGGAACAATTTTAGAATAAACTGGCACCTCACTATATCCTGAGTAGCTGATCGTAAGGTTGTAATGGTTCTGTAACCTAGCATGCTAACATCAAATGGAGGGTACCCTTAACCTTTTTGGCCTTCAAGACGGAGGCAAGGATTTCCCTTAGGACAGGTGCACTAGGGAGGTTTGGGAATGCCTTCCTCTTCCAGAATCAGGGCACAGGGCAAGTCTCGTCTTCCTGCATACCCCCACTTTCCCATTAGCCCCATTAGTCTACGCTAACAGCCACTGCCCTCGCTTCAACCTCCTACTGTTTCCTCTTCTGCCTCCATTCCTTTGCCATTTCACTCCATTTGCTCTTACGCACCACTCATCATTCCCCTCCTGTCTCTCTCTTCTCTTCTCTCTCTATTAAACATTTACCAGGCACATGTCCTGCCTTGGTCAACGGCTTTGTGGAGATAAGACCTCCACATACCTGCAGTTACACCGTTTATTGTTCACACAGTAAACTGGTAATAGCAGGCAAATCATCTTACACGTCCACGGCCTAGGTTCTCCTTAGCCCTTATTGTTCAAGAAGCCTCAGTTTGCTGTTGTTAGGGCTATGGCCTGTTCACAGTCATCATTTCAAAGACTCCTCAAACCTCCTCCCAACAATCAGCAGCCATGGGCTCCTCTAAGCAGCTGTCTAGCACTCAAACTTAAAGCTGCCCAGGTACTAAAACTTAAACTAGGACTTATACTAAACCTGATCCTAACCTACTACACCTAAACTTAATTATAACCTTAATCTAACCTAAACATAATCTAACCTACACCTTAAACTAAACCTGATCCTAACCTACTACACCTAAACTTAATTATAACCTAACCTAACCTAAACATAATCTAACCTACACCTTAAACTAAACCTGATCCTAACCTACTACACCTAAACTTAATTATAACCTAACCTAAACATAATCTAACCTACACCTTAAACTAAACCTGATCCTAACCTACTACACCTAAACTTAATTATAACCTAACCTAACCTAAACATAATCTAACCTACACCTTAAACTAAACCTGATCCCAACCTACTACACCTAAACTTAATTATAACCTAACCTAACCTAAACATAATCTAACCTACACCTTAAAGTAAACCTGATCCTAACCTACTACACCTAAACTTAATTATAACCTAACCTAACTTTAACATAATCTAACCTACACCTTAAACTAAACCTGATCCTAACCTACTACACCTACATTTAATTATAATCTTAACCTAACCTAAACATAATCTAACCTACACCTTAAACTAAACCTGATCCCAACCTACTACACCTAAACTTAATTATAACCTAACCTAACCATAACATAATCTAACCTACACCTTAAACTAAACCTGATCCTAACCTACTACACCTTAACTTAATTATAACCTAACCTAACCATAACATAATCTAACCTACACCTTAAACTAAACCTGATTCTAACCTACTACACCTAAACTTAATTATAACCTAACCTAACCATAACATAATCTAACCTACACCGTAAACTAAACCTGATTCTAACCTACTACACCTAAACTTAATTATAACCTAACCTAACCCAAACATAATCTAACCTACACCTTAAACTAAACCTGATTCTAACCTACTACACCTAAACTTAATTCTAACCTTCACCAAATCTAAACTTAACCTAACCTAAACTTAATCTACTACACCTACACCTAATTCTAACCTTAACCTAAACCTAACCTAACCTACACCTCATCTTAAATCTAATCCTAACCTACTACACCTAAACTTAATTCCAACCTTAACCTAACCTAAACATAACCTAACCTACACCTCATCTTAAATCTAATCCTAACCTACTACACCTAAACTTAATTATAACCCAACCTAACCTAAACATAACCTAACCTACACCTTAAACTAAACTTGATCCTAACCTACTACACCTAAACTTAATTATAACCTAACCTAACCTAAACATAATCTAACCTACACCTTAAACTAAACCTGATCCTGACCTACTACACCTAAACTTAATTATAACCTAACCTAACCTAAACATAATCTAACCTACACCTTAAACTAAACCTGATCCTAACCTACTACACCTAAACTTAATTATAACCTAACCTAACCTAACCTAAACATAATCTAACCTACACCTTAAACTAAACCTGATCCTAACCTACTACACCTAAACTTAATTATAACCTAACCTAAACTAAACATAATCTAACCTACACCTCAACCTAAATTTAACCTACTACACCTAAACCTAATTCGAATCTCAACCTGAACTTAATCTACTACACCTACACCTAATTCTAACCTTAACCTAACCTACATCTCATCTTAAATCTAAACCTACTACACCTAAACTTAATTATAACTTTATCTTTACCTAAACATAATCCAACCTAGACCTTGACCTAAACCTAAACCTAACCTACGACACCTGCAGGAGTTTCTGTCCTCTATTTCCTCCTTTAGAATACCATAACGAAGAAAAGCAACGTGAACGTAGCTGTGATATGGACACTAGTTTCTCAATTCGTCAGGCTAGGTTGTCTCTATTTGGCAAAACAGCGCCACCAGTGGACAGGAGCTCCTTGTGAATTGTAAAATATGTACGAATGGCTTTGTGCGCTTTAGTGGTACATGTACGAATTTTATGAGACCCTGTTGTTCAGGTAGCTGTTTCCTTAGTTATGTAATTAAGAATTGCCAGTTGACAAGAGCGTTGGAGGTCAGGTTGGAGTCTGGAACACCAAGAAAACTTATGAGAGCTGCTTGTAAGACGAATCCCAACCCCTGATTGACTGTAAAAGAGCTTCAGCAAGATTTAGCACTAGACTCTGGAGTGGTGGTGCACTGTTCTACTCTGCCATAATGGAAAGGTCCTGCATCTTCACCCACACAATTTGGAAACATCTAAAGAAGCTCAATGCATTGTGGGAACAAGGCATGTGGGCGGATGATACTGCAATGAGCAAAGCTGTTTAGTTAAAAGACGATTAGGTATGTCCAAAAATATAAAGCCACTCCCATTCCCATTCCCTTTCAACGACTGCAGCGATCTATTGGCAGGAACAGCGCAACGTCGTTTGCAACAGGGAACGAACTGTACCCTTAAAAACTTCAATAATGTGTTAATATATTATATTAAACTTACATACTCCCAAAAACATGAAAATTCAGTTTTCTCTATGATGAAGGCCTGAGGACAGAGGGGGATAATTTATGGATGTGGTAGGAAGAAGTAGGTGCTAATGATATGATCGCTCTGGGCTGGGGTGAGATAGTTTTGGACTTTGGAGTTTTAGGGTAGGGACTTGTTCCAGCAGCCTGGGGGGATAAACACCCCCTCATCCCACTTTCTTCTCCTATTCTTCTTCCTTTATGAGTGCTCAGGTATCTTGGTATTCTGCTGGCTAGGAGGGAGAGGTTGGTGCGTGGTAGTGTAGTGTGTGAGTGTATTTAAAGCTGGATTGGCTGTGGAGGGTCTTTGTCTCTAAACTTCTCTCTCTCTTTCTTCCTCCCAGGTCACATACCTGAGCTCATTTCATGGTTTAGCCTTTTGCCTTGTCTATAATCACACCCTCTTCCCTCTGTCACCTTTCATCAAGTGTATTTACTCTGCTAGCTCATCCTGGCAATTGACCTAGCCACGCTCTGTCCACGCTCTGGCCACAAATGCATTTTTCATAATCAACGGGATCAGTGTGCTCCGCCATCTATTCTAAAAATCCAGCACAGTTCGCTGGTTACCTGAGCAACTAGGGCGCTGCTAATGGTGCTAATACAAACAGAGCGGCTACTGCGAGAGCTGCTGCTAACATGGAGTCTTCAACCCAGTCTTCATGTGCTTATTCACCCACTAAAGAAAGCACGGCCTTCAAGGCCTCATGGCTATTGTGGCCAAACAGCAAAACCTTTGCCTCATCTGACCATAAAACTTTCCTCCAGGTTTCTTCTCTGTCCATGTGTAAACTTTTAAACTCAGCCGTAAACTTTAGCCAAGCATGAAGGCATCAGTTTTGGAGCAAGGGGCTTCTGTACTTGAAGGACAGCCCCTCAGTCCATTGCAATGTTAACAACTCTTGTAGAGCGTGTCCTGGTGGTTCTTGGGTTTTTCCTGACCATCCCAACCAGTTTCCTCTTCGTTATGGGTGACCGTTGATCTGCAAGATTGCAAGAACTGATGATCTTGCAATCTGAAGTTTACAAATAGCTCCAAGAGACGTTCCTGCGATCATCCTTCTCATATCTGCACTGAGCTCCTCAGACCGTCCCATTGTGCTGTGTGTTGGTCGATCCAATGAATGCAGTCAAACAAACCCTTTTTACCAGCTGTAGCCAATCATGATCACTACCAGGAAGTTAAGAGCTTGGTTTTGCTGGGTTACAGTAACGTTGGGTTTGATGAGTTGACTCTCAACTTTAAACTCAGCCGCGATCTTTAGTCAAGCATGAAGGCGTCAATTTTGGAGCAAGGGGCTTCTTTACTTGGAGGACAGCCCCTCAGTCCATTGCAATGAAAAAAAAAAACTTGCTTGACTGTAGAGCGTGACACCGGTGTTCCTATGTCCTGGTGGTTCTTGGGTTTTTCCTGACCATCCCAACCAGTTTCCTCTTCGTTATGGGTGACAGTTAGGGTCTTCTTCCAGACCAGTTTTTCGAACTGATGATCTTGCAATCTGAAGTTCAGACATAGCTCCAAGTTCTATGTTCCTGACTTCTAAATCTACAATCATCCTTCTCAGATCTGCACTGAGCTCCTCAGACCGTCCCATTGTGCTGTGTGTTGGTCGATCCAATGAATGCAGTCAAACATACCCTTTTTACCAGCTGTAGCCAATCATGATCACTAACAGGAAGTTAAGAGCTTGGTTTTGCTGCGTTGCAGTGACGTTGGGTTTGACGAGTTGACGTGAGTCGTGAGTCGACTCTAAGAGAAGTCACCTGTACTCTTTTTCTTTGCCACTAGAGGTCGAGATTCCTCTGAACGCAGCAATGAGGCACTTTACAAGACAACAATTAAATCCAATTATCCTTAGACCCGAAAAAAAGGTCGTTCTGACGACCTTATGTAGACATTAGTGTCCTAGAAACTCGCTTCTCCTCCTCCGGTACTTTTATTGCCATCTTGATGCAAGGGTCTTATCCTTGAGGAGACGTGTAAAATGTTTATTAAAGACGTCCCGCGATAAGCTGACCCAATCCGAATACAGCTTTTGCTCCTGTCCTGTAACCACTTCAGCGGTAGATCAGGTTTGATTACTTTGGTCTAACAGTGTTAGTGTGTCCGTATCTGAAGAATAAACCAGCCCTTGTCCTCTTCCCTCAAAGCCACAGTGGCCTCAATGGCCGTCTGTCAGCTAGAGTGTCTCAAAGCCTCGCTACAGCTTTTTACAGTAGCACCGTGGCATCAGGAGCACAGCCTGTTCCAGCTCTGAAGGAGAATACACAGGGGAGCACAAACACACACGCGGAATGCTAATGTCGGAGTGGAAGCGAGGACAGGACGAGTCTGGAAGATCCCTGAGAAAGGACACAATGGCCTAATGGAAGAATGAGTGTTTGAACAGATTCGTTCCTCTGTGGACGGAAGTTATTATTCATACACAGTCGATATTCATACGTACAAAGTTGCTCGTCTAATGAATAGATTCATTCATTCCTAACAGTACAAACATCGTACAAACCGAATCCCGGGCCATGTCTCTTGGCCATCAGTGCCCAAAATCTCAGAGAGCACAATTGGCCGTGCTCTCTCTGAGTGGGTAGATGGTGCTCTTGCCTCTCAACCATCTCAATCGATGTTGGGCAGCACAGGTGTCTGGTCAGTTAGCTGGTGCCGTGGAGCTGGGGACCCATTACTTTCCTCAGAGCGTGTTGGAAGCATTGCTAGTGCTAGGGGGAGCTACAAACGGATGGGTTAAACTGTTAAGGAAAAGGTGCATGTATTTGTCATTGTACAGTGTACAGTCAAATGTGTCCTCCGCATTTAACCCATCTGTGGTAGTGAACACACACACACACTAGTGAACTAGGGGCAGTGAGTACACACACACACCCAAAGCGGTGGGCAGCCAACTCCAGCGCCCGGGGAGCAGAGAGGGTAAAGGGCCTTGCTCAAGGGCCCAACAGTGGCAGCTTACAGAGCCCAGGAATTGAACCCACAACCCTGTTGTCAACAGCCCGGTGCTCTAATCGCAGAGCACCACTGCCTACTGTTAAGCACTGGGATGGATTGACCATGCTTTGGGTGTGTGTTAAGTTCCAGCTAATTCTGGAAGCAAGACAAACATCCCACCACCTGGATCCCTAAGCACACCTCAAACTCCACAGTCGACTACCTCAAGAGGCACAAGCTGAAGGTTCTGCCATGGCCCTCACAGACCCTGACCTCAACATCATCAAGAATCTGTGGACTGCCCTCAAAAGAGCAATGGCCCAATTATCTCACAGATGTAGAAGCTATATATTGCCAGCAAGAATGAGTGACCAACCAACCAAGACCTGAAGGACTCTTAGCTGCTACAACAAGCGGAGATACTCTCCAAAGAGGGGTTACTATGTACTGACCATTAGAGAATCTGTTTATTCAGGAGCCTGGAGCAGATGTTAACAGCCAGGATAAGGAGGAGAACGTCAATAAGGTGAACGAATCTTTAGCATCTGACCATGACAATGCATCTCAATACAATTTTGGGATAACCTTGTACATTTTCGGCTAACCTTGGAAATTCAAATATTCAAAAGTAATAAGCAATACATTTTTTTCAATAAATTGGGCCAAATCACTGATTGAGATATGAGGGAGGTCCTCAAGACAACATGTAAAGCTTCTTACTGCAGTGAACTTCCAACACATATTTGGTACGGTCTAAAGGTTCAGAGTATGCACTTTCTCCATGGAATTTCTCCACTTGTTCTAAAATCACAGCCACAACTGCGAGAATCCTGAGAGTCATTTCCATACCGGTGGAAAGCTACCGTCTAGGAGTCCATCTGCATGTTCCCCCATTCTAGATGAAAGGCTGCACTTCTGTGCTTCATCTCAGTAACACGCTAGCATAACAGACAGCCACTTAGTGTAACATATGCACTCGCCTGAGGCCATCCACTACTGGAGTAATGGAGAAGGTCATGCTTGCCTGCCTTATGATAAATGAATGACTCCTTATTTCATATTTCATCACAGACAGGCCTTTCTCCCGCGCAGCTGTTTCTTACACTGGGCCGTGGTCTGGCTGGGCAGGGCAGAACACACGGCATTTCATGTATGAGAATGCAGCAGGAGGTCCCACGGCCCTCTAAAAGAGAGAGAGAGAGAGGGAGAGAGACAGGCTGACTAATGCTGTTACTAGCAGCTAGTAGGAGCTGTCAGTTTCAGAGTGAAACTCTTCTCTTCTAGTGTCTCCTCTTCTAGTATCTCCTCTTCTAGTATCTCCTCTTCGAGTCTCTCCTTTTCTAGTGTCTCCTCTTTTAATATCTCCACTTCGAGTCTCTTCTCTTCTAGTCTCTCCATCTTTAATATCTCCTCTTCGAGTCTCTCCTTTTCTAGTGTCTCCTCTTCTGGTGTCTCCTCTTCTAGTATCTCCTCTTCGAGTCTCTCCTTTTCAAGTGTCTCCTCTTTTAATATCTCCTCTTCGAGTCTCTCCTTTTCTAGTGTCTCCTCTTTTAATATCTCCTCTTCGAGTCTCTTCTCTTCTAGTCTCTCCATCTTTAATATCTCCTCTTCGAGTATCTCCTTTTCTAGTGTCTCCTCTTCTAGTATCTCCTCTTCGAGTCTCTCCTTTTCAAGTGTCTCCTCTTCTAGTGTCTCCACTTTTAATATCTCGTCCTCGAGTCTCTTCTTTTCTAGTGTCTCCACTTTTAATATCTCGTCCTCGAGTCTCTTCTTTTCTAGTGTCTCCTCTTCTGGTATCTCCTCTTCGAGTCTCTCCTTTTCTAGTGTCTCCTCTTCTAGTGTCTCCTCTTCTAGTATCTCCTCTTCGAGTCTCTCCTCTTCTAGTATCTCCACTTTTAATATCTCGTCCTCGAGTCTCTTCTTTTCTAGTGTCTCCACTTTTAATATCTCGTCCTCGAGTCTCTTCTTTTCTAGTGTCTCCTCTTCTGGTATCTCCTCTTCGAGTCTCTCCTTTTCTAGTGTCTCCTCTTCTAGTGTCTCCTCTTCTAGTATCTCCTCTTCGAGTCTCTCCTTTTCTAGTGTCTCCTCTTCTAGTATCTCCTCTTCGAGTCTCTCCTTTTCTAGTGTCTCCTCTTCTAGTGTCTCCTCTTCTAGTCTCTCCACTTTTAATATCTCCTCTTCTGGTATCTCCTCTTCGAGTCTCTCCTTTTCTAGTGTCTCCACTTTTAATATCTCCTCCTTGAGTCTCTCCTTTTCTAGTGTCTCCTCTTCTAGTGTCTCCTCTTCTAGTCTCTCCACTTTTAATATCTCCTCTTTGAGTCTCTCCTTTTCTAGTCTCTCCACTTTTAATATCTCCTCTTCGAGTCTCTCCTTTTCTAGTCTCTCCCTTTTTAATATCTCCTCTTCGAGTCTCTCCTTTTCTAGTCTCTCCCTTTTTAATATCTCCTCTTCTAGTGTCTCCTCTTCCTCTAGTCTCTACTCATTTCTTCTAGTCTCTCTTCTTTTTTTAGATTCTTCTCCTCTTCTAGTGTATCATTATCTCTTCTAGTGTCTCATTATCTTGTCTAGTGTCTCATAATCTCTTTTAGTGTCTCATAATCTCTTTTAGTGTCTCATTATCTCTTCTAGTGTCTCGTTTTCTCTTCTAGTATCTCATAATTTCTTCTAGTGTCTCCTAATCTTTTCTAGTGTCTCATCATCTCTTCTAGTCTCTTCCCTTCTAGTTTATCCTCTAGTCTCTCCACTTCTTTTCTAGTCTCTCCTCTCCTCTTCTAGAATCTTCACTTCTCTTCTAGTCTCTTCTCTCGTATTCTAGTTTCTACTTCTCTAGTCTCTCATATTTTCTTCCTGCCTTTTCTCTTCCAGTTTCTCCCTTTCTCTTCTAGTCTCTCCTTTTCTCTTGTCTCTCCTCGGTATTTTTTTTTTTTATTGGTTCACTGCTTGGTAATTAGTTCCGTCAGTGTGTCAGTGTGTCAGTCAGCCACCTTATGTGTGTATTTGTGTGAGTGTGTGTGTGTATGTGTGTGTGTGTGTGTGTGTGTGTGGGGGGGGGGGTTATAGTTGCACTTTAGCCAACCACAGTTACCCAGAGGCAGCGTGGACATATGGCTTTATTCCCTGTGTGTGGGTGTGCATTCAGATGAGGCCTACAGTCCAGACTCCATTAACATATGACCTTTAGAGCCACTGCTTTTCATCACGTCTTCAGGACAGGCTGGGGTAAATGTGCTACGCTCCAGCAGGTTTACACTGAAATGAACATGACAACCCAATCCCAAACCTACATAATAAATGCCTCTATAGTGAAGCCTTGGCACTCACTGGCCAATTTATTAGAAACACCCACCTTGCTAGTGTATTAAAGCACAGTTTGTGGTAGTCATCCTCTAGCCCTTCGCCTGTGGTCAGTTTCTGACCACAGAACCACTCTTGACCAGATGATTCGGTGTTGCTATGCTGAGAATGACCCACCACCCAGAAGATCTAGACAACAGCAGTCCTGTGGTCAGAACCTCACCAATGATTAATAGGGTACGGGATGGCTGATAAAATGTCTAGAAACAGACGGGCTACTGTCTGTAAATACACACTAATATAGTGGACCAGTAGGTTATGCGGTTCTAATAAAGCGGCCCACATAAATTCTTAGCAATTTAATCATCTTTATAAAGCTAATTATTCATCTGTAGATTTCATATGCAGTAGCTATCAAACATCCTTGTAACTGAACTGTATTTATCTGGAACCTCATACTAGCCCTTCCAGTTTAACCCATTGAACCCCATCTCAATAAGTACTTAAAGTAATTACTCTGTATCTACTAATTATTCTGTACCCACTAATAATGAAATATTTATTCAGTACCTTCAGTTCATCTAATTATTTCATAGTAACTATTTATTTAGTACCTACTAATTCTTCATTAAGTATGATTTATTAACTACTAACTATATGTTATGTATCTACTAATTATTCATTACCTACTAATAATTCAGTACCAACTAATTATTCAGTAACTACTAATCATTCAATAAGTATGATTTTTTAGTAACTACTAACTATTCAGTACCCACTAATAAAGAAATATTTATTAAGTACCTCCTAATTATTTAGTAGTAACTATTTATTTAGTACCTACTAATTATTCAATAAGTATTAATTATTCAGTACCTACTAATTATTTAGTACCAACTTCTTATTCAGTAACTACTAATCATTCAATAAGTATTAATTATTTAGTACCTATTAATTCTTTAATAAGAATGTTTTTTTAGTAACTACTAACTATATGTTATGTAATTTATTACATATTTATTCACTATCTACTAATTATTATTTACCTACTAATAATTTAGTACCAACTACTTATTCAGTAACTACTAATCATTCAATAAGTATTAAATATTCAGTACCTACTAACTATTTAGTATTAACTATTTATTCAGTAACTACTAATTATTCAATAAGTTTTAATTATTCATCCTAACCTACTAGCTATATGGTATGTATTAATTAATTAGTACCTACTAATTATATAGTACTGACTAATGTGTCAATAAGGATTAATGATTCAGTACCTACTAAATATTTGATATCCTCTGATTATTCTCTTATTACATTGTACTGACTAATGTGTTCAATAGGTACTAATTATTAAGTACCTTCAAACTAGATGTACCAACTAATTATTAAGTAGCTAAATATTACTTAGTTACTACTAATTAGTCAATAAGTATTATTCTGTACCTACATATGCCTACATCCAGGCCTTTAGGGTAGAAAGGATTACGTGGTCAATGCCTATCTTTATGTAGGTAATAAAATAATATTAGGATTCTCCTGACGAGGCATTTACATAACAAAAAGAATGAACAGAACCCTGGATGAACAGAGAACCCGGCAGTCTTCTGAAGGTCTTATGAACTCCTTTCTAGGCTCAAGCCCTCTTAAACACTTCTTCTTTGTAGCCTGAATTAGCATTAGGCCTTTCATATGCATTCCTCATAACATTAAACCCTCTTCTTTTCACTCTTCTTCTGAGGTTATGCTGAAGAATTGTGAAGTGGTCCTCCAAAGTATAGTCCCCTATAACTACACTAAATGGACAAAAGTAATGGGACACCTGCTTCACGTTCATTGTTTCTTCCAAAATCAATGGTTTTGCAAAAAGAGCTTATCCTGCTTTTGTTGGAGCAACTGTCTCTATCGACCAGAGAAGACTTTACAGCATTGCTGTGAGGATTTGATTGCATTCAACAACAAGAGCTTTAGTGAAGTCACAATGTTGGATGATGATCACCACCCAACCTCATCATCCCCAACTCCCCAAGTCTTTCCAGAAGTACTGGATTGAGGACCAACCATCATTCCAGAGAACACAGTTCTTCCACTGCTCCACAGCTCAATGCTGGGGGGCTTTATACCCCTCTAGCCCACACCTGGCATTAGGCAGCATGGTGCCAGTAGGTCTCAAAGTGGCATCCTTTATCAGAACGCAATGTTTGATAAATAATGTCACAGAAAAATGTGTCATGCAAATGCGGGAATGAATGACTAATGACCAATTTACAGCCAGTGGTGGATCAGGGGATCAAGTGGATCAGGGGATCCAGTGATGCATCAGAGCCGGGTGTACAGAGTGCTTCCTCCGAGCATGAGTCGTGCACGAGTCTGAGGAGTCTAAGATGGAGTGTGTCGGCCTTCACCCTCCCAGTGTCAGGGACATTGCATATGATGGGGAGAATATGTATAGGTTGGGTAACTGGTCATCCAAATTGGAGAGACAAGACGACAAGACGGCTGGAGTCTCTCATTCTCAGCACTTGTTCTTGTCCTCTGAGATCATTATTGGCTAATTATTCAGTAGTTGAGGAAAGGATGTGGGGATCCCCACACAGACTCTTGAGATTTAAAGAGGTTAATTAAGCTGTTAACCTTTGTGCCCTCCATGGCACCCTCAAAGGCTTCAACCCTCCCTTCCCTTCCCTTCCTCACTCACATAGTGCCCTTCTCTGAAGTGCCCTTGTGTCCTAGGCTCGATTTCTTTGTTTTCGCGCTGCTTTTCTTTCTCTCTCGCTCTCTCTCACTTTCATCCATACTCTCACTCTCCCTCCTTCTCTCCTTCATCGTTCTCCTTCTCTTTCACTCTTCCATTCATTCTTTCATTCTCCGTCTCACTCTCTCGTTTTCTTACATTCTCATTCCACATCTCTCTCGCTCTATTTCTCTCGCGCCTTCTACTAATTTCTCTCTATCGCGCCTTTTCCCATTCTCCAGCTTTCTCATGTTCTCTCTTTATCTTTCTCTCACACTGGTTTTCTCTCGCGCTTTCTTCCATCCTCTCTCTCACTTTCTCTCACCCTCCCTCTCTCCTACATTCTCTCCCTCTTTATCTTTCTCTGGCTCTCTTTCGTTATTCTTTCATTCTCCATCTCTCTCGCTCACTTTCGTTCTCTCGCGCTTTCTTCCATTCTCTCTTTCTTGCCCTCTTCATTTTTATTCTTTCTTTTATTTACTTTCTCTCCCACTCTTTCTCTCTCAACCCCCCATTCTCTATCTATCTCTCTCTCTTGTGTCTCACTCTCCTTTATTCCTTATTCCTCTCTCTATTCCTCTCCCACGTTCTCTCCCTCGCTCTCGATCTCTCCCTCTCCGTCTCTCCCAACCCATTTCCATTTCAATCCCTCGTTCACAGCTGGAGGGCCGGCCCTTTCGCGGGCTGAAGAAGGAGGGAGGGAGCGGCGGAGTGTCGGAGAGGCAGGGCAGAGGAGTGGAGCGCAAAAGGAGGGGAGAGCGAGAGAGAGGAGGGGAGAGGCAGATGAGTGGGAGGGGCGAAGGAGAAGAAAGAGACGGGACGTCGCAGGGGTGTGAGAGAGCGTGAGGGGATGTGAGGGGTAAGGGGGATGTTCAGCGTTGGTAAACCACACAGAATAAATCCATTATTTCCCCTCTCATACAAAGCAATTACCCACGTAGCCCCGCCCCTTCTAACCTTCTACTGCTTCTGAGGGGCTTATTAGGAGTAAAGTGATGTTCTCCTTTCCTGAAATGAAAGATTCTCATGTCCCATTAAAAGACTGGCATTCAAAAAAGGGACAGAGGTCAACAAAAGTACAAGTGAAAAAGTTAGGACACCCCATTAAAACTATAGTTAATATAGTTTGATCTTCAATATAACTGAACCAATAAAACTGAAGAAATGTCTTTTAAACGTTTGTAAAGTTTCAGACACCCTATGCCCGAATAGCTGGTATTTCCCCTCTGGCATCCACCGGGAGAGTTTCCCACTCCTCCATGCAGAACTCTTTCAGCTGGGTGACGTTTCAGCTTTAAGTTAAAGTTTTGGACTGACTGTCTCACAATTTCCTCCAGAGCCCTCTGATCCAATAACGAATTCCTAGTGGACTCTATGTTGGAGAGCTCTCCAGGCCCTACTGCAGAAAAGCAGCCCCAAACCATGACGTCTCCACCTCCATGCTTTACATTTACATTTAGCGCATTAACAGACACTCTTCTCTAGTCTGGGTTTGAAGACAGCGAGCGACTCGGCCGTTCGGACACCCAGGGGAAGCTCGTTGGTGCCACCACTTTGGTGCAGGACAGAAAAAAGCCTGGACGCTCATCTTCCGTGGATTTTGAGGGATGGCGGGTCGAGCCGAGCCGTACTTGAAGCTGGAAGGGCTCTTGGTGCGGATCGGCTTTTGACCATTGCCATCAAGTACGGAGGGGCTGGTCCGTTCTTCGCTTTGTAGGCCAGAGTCAGGGTATTGAATCTGCGGGCAGCAGCTACAGGAAGCCAGTGGAATGCTAGTTGAAATGGGTTCTTGTGCTCAAATGCTGTGTCTGATTTAGGCCTATGGACAGCTTTGGTGAGAGCTACCTATAGGTCCAGTGATGACACTTTCAGATTGTTGGAGAAACTGGAAACTGCTGTCAGACTGGACCTGCTAGGACGGCCTGACTTGGCCATGTATAGAACAGCTGGGATTGTGAAACAAGGGGGAAAAAGGTGACGCATGACGCAGATATGACAGAAGGTCATGTGTTAAAGCTGTAAAATTTGAAATTACTGTGGCGGCATGGTGGTCTTTACTTTACTGAGGCAGCTACACTAATGAATGCAGTTCTTATGGCGGCTAGTTTTGAGACACTTGCACCACTTGCTCAGATGGTCTCGGCCCACTTGTTTGGTGCACACCAAAGTAGGAAAGGCAGCGGTCACACTTCCTTTAACGTACCACCGGTCAGAGAATTCAGGTAGCTAGCTTTATTGGCCTTCTCACGGCCAGCTGTGTAAGGCAATCACGGTAGCTGGATGTTACAGCCACCGAGAAATCCCCAGCAGCACTTTTAGATTTGAGCCTTTTTAGCCTCTCTTCCATATTCTAGTAGCCGTTGCGTTTAAAGCCCAACTCTTAGCCCATTAGCACCATGATTATCCTGCTTATGTCCAGCTTTTAGCCCGTTAGCATTGTGGTTGTCCTGCTTAAATAATGAAGGGCCTGGCTGTTAGCCTGTTAGCCTTGCAGTTTTACTGCTCAAGTCCTGCAGAGCCTGGCTGCATGACCATCATTTTAAACACGAATAAAGAAATTAAACAACTCATTTCTATGTAAAGATGTTGGCCTGTTAGCATCGTGGTGGTCCTGCTCAAATTCTGCAAAGCCCAACTGTTAGCCCGTTAGCTCTGTGGTTATCCTGATCAGATCCTCAGAGCCTGGATGTTAGGCTGGTAGCATCACGGTTGTCCTGCTCAAATTCTGCAGAGCCCGGCTGTTAGCACTGCAGGTTCAGCAGTCTTTGAGCCGGATAGCTGTGGCAGCAGAAGGGCTCAGCAGAGCTGGAGCTGGATAGCCAAGGCAGCACAGCAGTCAGGTAAAGACAGGAATCACATGACACAGAGAACGCAGGCAGGACACAAGGACCAGCGTCCTCTCACCCGGAGGTGACGGCACAGACTCAATGCATATGGGCTGAAGACGCTAGTGAGACCATTAACTCTATCTTATCCAACTGCTCAGTAGTGCTCGGGAGGGATGGGCGTGGCATGCATCTACCATCCCCTTTCTCAGATCTGCACTGAGCTCCTAGGACTGCACTAGTCACCCGAGAGAGGCTGACCCTTATTACACACTACTGTGGGTCATCGTAAAGCACCTTCTGACTGGAAGCACTGAGTAATAGGCCAGTGTGACACAGCAACGCTGGTCCAAACACTGATGACATCACAGCTTTAGGGTGCATAGTGGTTGAGTGAGTCAGGGGACTTTGGGCTTTGTGTGTGTGTGTGTGTGTGTGTGTGTGTGTGTGTGTAAGCGCCTGCATGTGACCAAGGCACACACACTGGCTTGGTATTGTCCTTTAAAGCCTCTTGCTTGATCAAAGGGACAGAGACCTACCTCACACTGACTCTGTCTGAGGCACACACACACACACACACACACTCACACAGGGCTCTGTTTCAGTCTGCACTCCACCATCTGCAGAGTATTGATTATGATTGGTATTGATCAGTACTCTCTGTTTCAGGGCTGAATTACGTCTTCAGCGTGGATGGGAACTTACTGTAATGAGAAGTCCATTACGCTGTCCCTGCTGAAGACAACACAAGTGAGTCCAGCTGAGTCAGCCATGACCACAGATAATGCAGGGTCAGATATGCATAATGTATCATTTATATTATTATTTTTATTAATAAGAATAATTATTAGTATTGCCATTATCATTATTATTATTATTTGTTATTAATTTGGCCAGCATGATCATGCTGGTCATACTGGTTGACCAGTTCAACTTTACTAATGTAGTCATGTTGGTCTTTAACTAGCATAGTACTACTGGTCATGGTAATCATGGTGGTCAACCAGCTTGATCACACTGGTCATATAATGCAGACATGCTGGTTGACAGGACCCTGGTCAAGTTGGCCATACTTGTAGACCAGCTAAACCAATTTAGCTCAATTAGCATGGTCATACTGGTCATGCTGGTCAACCAGCTTGGTTATGCTGGTCTTGGTGGTTAACCATCTTAGTCATACTGGTCAACTAAACCTATTTTAACTATCAACTATGACCAGCTAAACCTATTTATCTCTTCTAGTGTGGTCATGCCTGTAATGCTGGGCTACTAGTCATGCGGGTCAACCAGCTTGGTCAAGCTGGGCATTGTGGCCAGCCACCTTGACCTTGGCCAGTGTCATGTTGGTCATTGCAATCAACCAGTTTGATCATGCTGGTCAACTAGTGTGGTCATGCTGATCATACTGGCCGACCAGCTTGGTCATCCTGGTCAAGTTGGTCGAGGCGGTCAGCAAGCTTGGTCATGCTGGTTGACTTGCCTGGGAAAAAGGTGGTCATGCTTGTAGCGTAAACCACACACCATACACTCCTTACACTCCTTCTCACCGTCTTATCAAACATTGGTCAAACTGCTTATGTCCCACCTTCTCACCGCCACCATTGGTCTACATGTACCTGCAGCTACAGGTTGGTCAAACTGCTTCCCACCACAGCTGATTGGCCACAGTCTAAAACCTTTAATTCCCTCCTACCCTCACACATACACACACACACACACACTGCCAGGGTCAAGAGCTCAGCTGGTCAACCAGCTATTTTCAGCAGTTTTTTGTGATGTCACATTCATCAGCCAATTATGCCGCTTAAAATGCTTATGCAGCTTAAAAGGGATTAACTAACTTATGTAGAGACATAGCTGCTCTTGGAAACTTAGCTAACTTAGCTTTAGTGCTAGTCTAGCTAATGCTACACTCTTTAGACAGTGTATTGGCTTGGTCTAGTGATCACTAACCCAAAATCCGCTATCCGCTAAGGTCAATAGAGAAGGTTTGTGTGTTCTTTAAAACTGACCTCTGCTAGCTGCACCTCTGAAACAGACCCCCAAATCACTGTTGATCTTATAAACCAGTGTTTGGGTGAATTAGCTGCTGAATTGCTTAAAGATACCCACGGGCATCCGGCTTCCGTGCCGTGCTGCTCATGATGTACGGTTTTGCTATCTGCCAGGAAGTTGGCAGCTTCGAGCATGGTGCTAAATCACATCAGCCTGCTGTGCTTTTGCTCTGGACTTTATTACCACTGTCCTGCCTTCTGTCTGCACCACTCTCTCTCTCTCTCGCTCTTCTGCCTTCTCTCAACTTCTGTAACAGAAGCTGGCATTGATGCCCGCTCCCCGTCACCATGGGGTGAGAGTGTGTCAGAGTCACCCTTCCCTGAACGCACCGTCATCAGGACCTAATACCATAATAACTCTCATTATCAGTAATAGTGGGAAGGAGATGAAAAGATGGACAGGCGGCGAGTGATAGCGGAAGACTAATTCAGAGAGTGGGGTGGTGGGGGGGTGGGGGGGTGAGAGGGGATAGTGAAAGCTGAAAGAGGCGTGGAGGAGTGTTGGGAGTGGTGAAGGCGGAAGTAGAGAAGAAACCAGAATGTAGTCTGGAACACAACGCTCTGCAGATACCAAAGACATGTTAGGTAGCTGACAAAGACTGGAACCGTATAGCTCTCAGGTTAGCATTGCTCAAATCATCACACGCTTTCCTTGGACACTGGGCAATGGTTGACTATAGTCTGGTCACGTTGCTCATGCTTAGAGACCAGCTAAACCAACTGAACTCTACTAGTGTAGTCATGCTGGACATGCTGGACACGTTGGTTGATCTGTGTGGTCATGCCTGTCATGCTGGTCCCAGTGCACAATTAGCATAGTCATGCCTGTAATGCTGGTCTACTAGCATAGTCACGCTGGTCTATCAGCTTGGTCATGGTGGTCAACTAGCTTAATCATGCCCTGCTAAAATACGATGGTTTCGTATGGTCCCGCCTTCCCAATGTCACTATTGGTCTATGTGTACCTGCAGCTACATGCAGCCATTGGTCAAATAGCTAAAGTCCTGCCTTCTCAGCGCCACTATTGGTCTACATCTATCTGCAGCTACATGCAGCCATTGGTCAAACAGCTAAAGTCCCGCCCTCTCAGCGCCACTATTGGTCTACATGTACCTGCAAGATATCTGCAGAAGAATAGGCAGGGTGTGTGGATAGCCTATAGCTTGTATCAGAGGGTAAAGAGAAGGTAATTGAGGTGATCTGAGATCATTAAAAAATGTTATTTAATTAATAAAAACTAGAATAAAAACTGTAGGCCTGCACTCGAGCAGAGATGCTATGTAGCTTGTATCAGTGAGTAGCACAACCCAAAATTGGGACCCTTTGGATTGTGCATCTTAAGGCTGGACTGCACTGTTTGTTCTGGTTCGAACGGAAGCCAAATGACCTGCTAACAGAAACCAACGGAAGTGAGAACCCGGAAATGTGAAAAGTGGAGTAAAGGCTTCCGTAACTTCTGACATCAGACATGTCTTGACTGGTGTAAAGGAGGGGTTAGGGGGTGTGGGGTAGGGTGGGGTGTAAATTCCATTTTTGGCTGCACTGTCGCTTTAAAGAGGGCAGTGTCAGGAGGCTTTAGGGCAGGGAGAGGTGGATGGGGAGGGTTGGAGTGAATGGCAGGGAGGGGGTGGCTGTGGATTAGTCTGACAGTTGGAGGGTCAATAAGGGGAACATAAAAAAGTCAGGGGTGGGAGTCGGTGTGGGGGTGTGAGGTGTGGTGGGGGCAGGTCTGGAAGTCCCTGTTAAGGGAGAGGGCAGCTCGGGGGAGTCACATCAATTGAGCTGTAGGCCTGACTGCACGCACACACACAGATGGGGCCCTGCCACTACTAGGTTCCACAATTGTGGTGCAGTTGGGGGTTAAGCATAGCAGGATGTTGAACAATCACCACCCCACCTCATCCCCAACTTCCCAACTCATCCCAAAAGTATTGGATGGAGCACCAACATCCATCATTCTAGAGAACACAGTTCTTCCACTGCTCCACAGCTCAATGCTGCCGGGCTTTATACCCCTCTAACCCACGGCTGGCATTTGGCCTGGTGCCAATAGGTTCATGTTCACCTGCTCCAGAGAGTCCTATTCTATTGGCAATACTTCTTTACAGGGACTGGACAAGCTGTGTATGTGAGAGCATTTCATAGCTGAATGCATTCATTAGAAGGGGTGTCCACAAACATTTGGACATATAGTGAACCTATATAGTGAACGCTGCAGTTCCTCCTTCCTAAAACGAAATCCAGCAGATCCCTAAATCTGTTACACAGCAGTCTTGACTCGTTAAATATATACTGACACCCCCAGATTTACATAAACTCCGCCCATTAGAAAAATCCCTAGTCAAAGCTGGCGAAGCGGTAAAACGGGACGCCGACTTCAGGAAACATGGTGTTGTTGATACTGGAGAGCAGCTCATCGCCTCCATACTCCTCTAGCTACAGGAGTTATGGGTTGCTAGGGAAACCAGGCCTTGTGACGACGGCTATTCCTGTGCTAGTGTCCGCAGAAGAGGAGCTCAAACTCGGCATGTGAGGAACCGCAAGCCTGGGAGTAAACGGGGGAGTACTCGGTTCCGGACTAGGCTAAAAGCTAATGCTAGCCAACGTTAGCTCTTCTCCTCTCTCCCATCGTCCGCCCCCTTGAACACAAACTGGACTACCTCCAGTAGAAGGGAAAGGACCGGCCTATTGTTTTTACCAGTAAGACTCCAGAAGGGCCAAACCCGGGGAAGCAAGTGAGGGCAAGGCTAACATTTTGAGGCAAGGCCGACAGATTTGGGAATGATTCCTGCATTCTGTTTAAAATCCCAACTCAGCAAATCATCACTAGATTAGCAAACACTAGCTCGTAGCATGTTCAGCTATGTGCCATTTGTCACTTCATTCAAAAAGTAGTACGTTCCTCAGGAGTATTCAGATTATTTGGGAGCATTCGGATCTGTGAGCTGTCGCTGGTGCCGTAACTAGCCAAATGTTTCCCCCACAAGCCCTCTGTAACAACTGAGACAACATAACAGGGTGGTAAACAGCCTTGTTTAACCAGATCTGAGCATTTTTCATCCAACTTAAAGTCACATGCTTACTATTTATACCGCAAAGAACAACTTAATATACCAAATAAATGCATCCTTTGCCTTCTTTAAATGCAGCTACCTTCTGGTGAGGTTCCTGAAGCCTCGCAGTCAGTTTTAATTTTTAATACATTTCTTTAAAAGTGGGTTACGTACATATAGTCCCGTTTTTAACATGGATAGCTTCAGGGCAAGAGGCAGGGCAAGACACCCCCACCACACACTCTCACACTCCCACACTGACTTACATACATGCATACACCCGGTTTTGGACTCGACGCCCCCTCAGGCATGCCGAATGTGTGTGCGGGGTTTAAAAATAGAAAGCGGATTGAGACGCCAGCACTCCAGGCATGTTGTTTTGAATTTTGCAGCACGAGGTATTTCAACTCGTTTTGTGTGTGTGTGTGTGGAGGGGTAATTACGTTTCTCATATTAAGGCCGTGCCGTGTGTCGGATGAAAGCTGAAACCCGGTATAGTTTACGGGACTTTGGAGGTTTTAGTTGTGTAGTTGGCACTGTGGTGTTTTTTTGACTGATGCAGGGTTCAGTTCAGTTCAGCTTAGCCATTAACTGCAACTACTGCAACTATGGCTCAGCCTAATACGTCACGTCCGGCCTAGCAGGCGTGCTTGCTGTTACACTTCCGGAGGCTTTAGGTGACTGTATATACGATATTCTATGGGAATTATACAGGAAGCATCGGCACACGTCAGAACGGAAGGTAATGCAATGCAGATGTCTTCAGAAGGTCCAGCTATAGAGTGACCCTACGGTCTACATTGATTAAATGGTTACAGTGGCACCTGTCAGGGGGGAGTGGGATCTACATATTAGGCAGCCAGTGAACAGTCAGGTCTTGAAGGTGATGTGATTGTTGGGAGCAGGAAAAATGGTCAAGGGTAAGATTCTGAGGCACTTTGACAAGAGCGACTAGACGACTGGGTCAGAACACCTCCAAAACATCAGGCAGGGCTTGAGGATGTTCTCGTTATTCACTGGTCAGTACCTACCAAAAAAGGTGCTCCAAAAAAGGATTGCCAAGGACCCGGTGACAGGGTCATGGATGGCCGAGACTGGAGGGCCCACCTCACAACTTACAGGACCCTTATGGACACCTTCAGAGGTAGCTAGCTTGTATCACACTGATGTTTAGATGTTTCTCAGGTGTATTCAGACTGAACATAGTTGGCTAGTAAACTACACGACATGACATGACTGATAGCCCCCTATCAGTTGCCAACAAAATGTCACGTTTTCACGTTACCATGGCAACGAACACAGCGTTGAGACAAGGAAAATTTATTTTGAGCTGTGGTTGTGATTCACAGATCTTTAGGGTTTACTGATGTTCTGATATCTATTACCGACTTAGCAGCCCATATATAGATTAGAGAATTGGGACTAACCAGCCATACATGTACGACCTTTCAAGCTTCGAGCTTGGACTTGACCTCACGGAGCTCTGACATATCTAGACTACAAGAGCCTCCACTTCGGTTATCATCTTCCAGACTCCGACTGAAGCTCTGCCACTGAGAGGACCTACATACGTTAAGCGGGTCGTGTTGCCAACAATGCCACAGTGTCCATGACCACCTGAAAAACGTCTATTGTTCTTAAAGAAGTTCAGGCCTTGATCCACTTTTCTGTTGGATGGGCATCCAGGGAATGCACACACACAGAATGCTGGTGTAACTGAATGAACCTCAGACGTACCAAACACGCAGATAGCTGGAGAGCTAGCTAGCTCACAGCTTGGCTTTCGCTCTCCAGGTTTAGCTTTAGCTTCAGCTCTCCAGGTTGCTCAGTCTCAGAGCCAACACAGAGCCACGTTAGCCCCTTGTGATTAGTCAGGGGTATGCAACATAAAAGTGTATTGGTTTTAAATAGCGCTTTGCTAACAGGTCCATTTTTAGGGATGCAACCAGGGCTCACTTTGAATGGAGATGCAAGAGAAATAGCACCTCTCTGGTTAAGGAAAATGCTGAAAATCACTCCTTTCACAAGCCTACCATTCCATCTTCTCTATATATTGTTATCTCACATAATTATTATTTATTTGGTTTCCATATTTTAGATTTGCACACCTATGTAAGCCCTTAGTGAAAGAAATACACCTATATTTATTCACGATATTAGACAGAAAAAAAAATACTGTCCTTAAAATACAAAATAACTAAATAATTATATCTCTAACCTGTTGATTAGAAAACACTTTAGCTTGTAGCAGTTTCAGTCAGATGATTTCTGTTCACAACTGTCACAACTACACCACTTCCAGCAAGTATTACACAGTTGTTAAAATTAGCTGTGCAATACTAATGCTCTTAGATCCAGATTTGCCTTGATCAAAGCCAAGTGTTATGAAGTCTACAGCTTAATAAAGCCGTTCTTGGGTGTCCCATTCCGTGCTTTAATCTCCTGGGTTTAAAAGTCCAAGTGAGGAAACTAGCACTAGCCCGTGAATTAGGAAACACTGCAGATGGAGTTAGCATTTCCAGCTCAGAAACCACCTAAAAGTGTCAAACCGAAAACTGTCCGCTAAACGGAACCTGACGAGTGACTGAACGAGCGTCTGCTGAGTTTACAGCCTCCAGCTCATGTCCATCTAGCCACACAGTGTGTGCGGCGGTGGGTGCCCTCAGAGGGCTCGAGGGGCGGCCGGCAGTGGGCCGAGGGATGATAGAGACTATTGTTTGTGCTTGGTGAAGAAGAGCAGGGAAATGTCAGAATCCTCGCCCACGTGGCATGCTGCTATAGTAGGCACAAATATGCAAATAGCTTGTGGTGGAATGCTGTAGCGTAGTCGCAACACACAGAGGGCTGTTGTGACTTGGATGTGGTGAGTGAGAGAGCGGCTTGCGTTCTGGCGAGGCGCCTTTGGTCGCTGATAAAATCTCAGCTGATAAACCTGTGTGTTCACAGGTAATCCAGGAGTCTGGTTTAGTCAAGCTGGATGAGTTTTTAAAGCAATATCTGTCTCCTTTCTCTGGAGTGTACTAACAACATATGGAAAATAGGCGCTCCAATAGGCCCCCTGTGTGTAGAGATAAGAACTGTAGATCCAGACAGGTCTGAACTGGTCTGATCTGCAATATGAAACATGAACAGCTTGAATTTCATCAGTATATTTCAATTAACATACAAAAACCCAGTCAGCCAGTACAGCTTGGAGTACATACTGGTCCATTTTAAGTAGGCGTTTTACCCCCTTAACTCCGTAAAATGAAATTCCTTCGTTTTGAGGGGGTCATTCAGAGAACTATATGTTTGTTTTCTCGCTGCAAACACAGTAATCGCACTCAGATGTGGACCAAAACAACCATACCAAGACCCTTGAGAAGAGGTGGTCTCAAACCCGGCCCTAAGCAAGCTCTGGAGTGCTTTGTTTGGGGTCAGGACGTGACCCAACTATCAGGTGCACTCCACAAGTCTGAGTCTACGGTTCCCGTAGGAAAGTAAATGGCAGCTCTAGCAATGCTCCATGTTAAACTGCAGTGGAATACTCCTCACTAGTGTGGTTGGTGTGGCACAACAGATAACACCACTATCTGCCACTGGGGTTCGATTCCCGGTCTGGGTCACTATGAATCTACAGTATTTGTACTTTTCACAGTCAGACAGTGATGTTTGTAGAGTAGTTTTAATCCAGTATGAATCTACAGTGTAATATTTTTATAGTCAGACAGTAATGTTTGAGTAGTGGTTTTAATCCAGTATGAAACTACAGTGCTTCTGTGTTTGCACTGTTTATAGCCTGACAGTGATGTTTGTGGAGTGGTTTAATCCAGTATGAATCTACAGTGCTTCTGTGTTTGCACTGTTTATAGCCTGACAGTGATGTTTGTGGAGTGGTTTAATCCAGTATGAATCTACAGTGTTTGCACTTTTTATAGTCTGACAGTGATGTTTGTGGAGTGGTTTAATCCAGTATGAATCTACAGTGCTTCAGTGTTTGTACTTTTCACAGTCAGACAGTGATGTTTGTGGAGTGGTTTAATCCAGTATGAATCTACAGTGCTTCAGTGTTTGTACTTTTCACATTCTGACAGTGATGTTTGTGGAGTGGTTTAATCCAGTATGAATCTACAGTGCTTCAGTGTTTGTACTTTTCACAGTCTGACAGTGATGTTTGTGGAGTGAACTTTATCCAGTATGAATCTAGAGTGCACATACTTTTCACAGTTTGACAGTAACGTTTATAAAATCATTTATATCCAGTATGAATCTACAGTGCTTCAGTGTTTGCACTTTTTATAGTCTGACAGTGATGTTTGTGGAGTGAACTTTATCCAGTATGAATCTAGAGTGTACATACTTTTCACAGTTTGACAATAACGTTTATAAAATCATTTATATCCAGTAAGAATCTACAGTATTTGTACTTTTCACAGTCAGACAGTGATGTTTGTGGAGTGGTTTAATCCAGTATGAATCTACAGTGCTTCAGTGTTTGTACTTTTCACAGTCTGACAGTAACGTTTATAAAATTATTTATATCCAGTACTTTTCACAGTCTGACAGTAATGTTTATAAAATCAGGCATTTTAATCTTATGAAGATTATAGTAGAGAACCATATCTGATACAATGCATCCATCTTCACTGCTGCTTTAGATTTTAGTTTGTGCCAAAAAAAAAGGTCTGGATACAAAGTGCTACTTCCTCATAAAAGCATATTTTGGGCAATAATTGAAAATGATTTCCATGTCTATTTCAGTCCATCCCAACTCTGCCTACCATAAGTCGCATCCGGTAGCAATTTTTCCCTCCCCCCCCCCACACTCTTTCACTTTTGCAAGGCTTATCCATGCAAAGCGGGTGAAAATGAGTCATTATAAAGAGTTTTGGCCGCATTTGTGAGAAATTACATTTAAATGAGTCATTTTCTGTCTCCCTGACTGGAAGAGTGCTTAAGTGATTTTCCCATCACAGTATGCCCACTGTAAGCCAGGAGAAGCCAATTGCAGGAAAACCACTCAGGGTAAAATGGAAGGGCACAGGTGAATTGAACTACACTAAAAGTATATAGGAGTGCGCTAAAGAAATCAGTGATTGGCGCGAATGTGATGCCAAACACAAATTCGACTGAGGATACTATTACAAAGCTTGGTCTAAGGTCTCTTTGTTCTTCGACTGTCTGCTTTCCCCCTCTCTGTCTGCCAGGCAGTTCATCTTTTTCTCTCTTTTAACCCTCAATTTGTCATTCAGGGTCTCTCCCTCTCTTCCCTCCCCGACGCATTTTCGTTCCCTGAGGCTCCATGTTAACACATTCTCGCCCAGGAATCAAAGCCTTTGCCTTCACTTATGTCCCTCCTTTCATCATTCAGTCTTCCATGACTCTATCAATCTCTCATTTCACTGTGCTCTAGACTGTGGCAATCCCAATTTGTGCTGGAAGGAGACTGACACGGATCTGGCAACCTGCTGTATGCACATTTGACAAAAAAGACTCTGGCCAAATCTTGAAACCATGGTTGCTTTGGAACAGTGTCCAAACCGCTTAATTGGTCTGGGTGGTAGAACTTTGCATACATTGTGTACATTAAGAGCATGTTAGCCCAGTGCCTTTTGACTGTTCAGGCATCATGGTGAGAAAAGGTCGTGATCCTATGACCACGTGAGGCACAAACAGCTGGGTTCATAGAAAACACAACCCACCAGACATTACACTGTATAGTACTATCTGTCCCTCAATCTCCAATGCTGGGCTTGCCACACTTTGAGGATTTCATGGGTGGTCCTGGATACTCTTAAATGTCCCTAGTTTCTCTGGATTTTTACTTATTCGCCTATTAATGTTTCCTTATTAATGGCTTCAATGAATTACCCCGGGTTACTCTTGGATTTATCTAAATCATCCTGGATTTTTCTTGAAAGTCCTAGAAATCCCTAGATTGCCTAAACTGTCCTGGATCTCCCTTGATCATCCTGGACTTTTCAAGATAGTCCTGTTCTCTAGATAGTCCTAGATTGGCCTGCATAGTCCTAGTTTGATTTGGATAGTCATAGTGTTCATTCGATCACCCTGGTTTTCCCTAGGTCACCATGTGTTTCCCTGAATCACCCTTGATTTTCCTGGATTGTCCTGGATTTCCCTAGATTGCCCTTAATAGTCCTGGGTTTCCCTGGATCTCCATTTTTTTGTTGCTTTGCAACTATTGCCTACTGTTAATAAACTACATATAGCCACCAGTAAGGACTTTTCCGTCACTCAATGCAACCACTGCTGGGACGGGGAATGCGAAAGGGGGAGGCAGGGCTATCCTACCCACCTAGAGCAAGAAGAGCAAGGCCAATTGTGCTACCTCCCAAGGACATCCCTGCTTAGCATTGTGCCTGGTGCCACCTTTTTAACTCATACTGTCATGATAATTTTCACAAATTCCATGTTTTTAAAAAAGCTCTTATAAGCCAATCAGTTTGGCTCAGTATTAGGGCCTTTGCTGTATGAAACCTCTGATGTGTTGAGGTAGCAAGCTGTAGCCTCTGAGAAGGTCAGTCGGTAGGCTTAGATTACCAGAATGTTCTCCTGGCCCAGACGATAGCAATAATATGCGCTGCAATCCTATGCTACCTGCACTGGTGGCCAAATGGTGTGTTCGCTTGAGTTCAGAGCCACTATCAGTCTTTCTCATCTCCACGCTACACCAAACAAGTCAGCATTTGAATGCCAGTGAAGCATCACTACAGGAAAATCACTCAGTTGCTCTCATACCCGGCTTACTTCCTTTTCCTGCTCATAGACAGTACAGAAGTGAGGAGTCGATTTTCATGTTTTTTTGCTATTTTTGCAATTTTAAACATTTGATAATTAAAGATTATCTAAAAGATAATTTTTTTAAAATAAATAATAATGATAATATTCTGTAATGTGTATTCTAGTATTTTTCTTTCGTAATAATATTCGTTTTTTCGCTTTCCCACAATGGAGTCCACTTATGAGCTCTACACAAAGCCCTTCAGAGCGTGTTTAGTGTGAAATGGTTTGTTTTAGAGGATCTCCCAAAACTCCCGGATTTCTTTATAGAGGTGGTGATAGAAACCAGGGATCACAAGCATGTGTATGAAAAACCTGTTGAATTTGGCATCCTCAACCCCCTCCAAGAGAACAAAGGCTTCAGGCAACATCGCAAATACCATCTGAATTCATAGAAAACATCTGGGCTCAAAGAAAACATCTGGGCTCCTAGAAAACATTGCTAATCTTTGCTCTTCTATTGCTAAAGTGTAACAATATTACAGACTCCACCCCCACCCTCATAAACTAATCTAATCTGAATATGACTATTGATTTTTTGTATTGATTTTGTATTGATCACACTGTGCAGTACTTTATATATCCCTTAATCTCAAACACTGGGGTTGCCACAAGTTGAGGATTACCTTGGAAATGGGTTGCAAAATTCTAAGAATTTTCAATGTAGGGAAATTTACCATGGGAATATTATATGATACAGTTTCTTTAAATTATCTAATATTTCTTATTAATTCCAATAAATTTTACAGTTTACATTTTGGATTATTGCAAACGTTCCCGAGCTAAAGTTCCTGTACTTTGCAACCCCTGGATAATCCTGGATTTCCCTAGATCACACCGGACTTCCCTGGATTGCTTGAATAGTCTTGGATTTTACTGGATCTCCCTGGAACACCATGGATTAATCTAGTTTTGCTATTTTGTGCAGTACACAGTGCAGATTAAAAAAGTATACACTAAAAAACATTTAATATCTATATATCTATATACTGTAATATATGTTTCTTTTGCAATAATATTTGTTTTTTCACTTTCCCACGTTGGAGTCCACTTATGACACTACACAAAGCTATTCAGTCGGATTTCTTTACAGTGGTCGTTTGCTAGCTAGCTGGCTCTCTCTGAACTTGGCATGTTGCTAAACTACAGCGAGCTTGGTAGTGGCTTTAGAATGTTTCGATGCCTGGATTCCAGTCGTTTCTGTGAATTGCAGCAATCGTTTCTCCTTTCATCAACTTTCAGGAGATAATGAGAAGCGAGAGCTCTGAATTCCTGCTGAATCTGTTTGTGCAGTCAGTCGCACAACAGCTCTTTCCCGTTTTTGTGTATTAGCAGCATTCACACTAAATGCTAACACTGCCACTCAGTTGGCGTGGCTGCATGCATACCCTCGTGCATACCCTCTATACTGCAAATACTGCTATTTTTGCACCTTATGTGATTGGCTATATAGGATCGCATTGCTCACGGTGCTCATGTTTACTGTGTGTGGTGTGAAATGGACTTTAGCCAGTGTATTGTTGGTCCCCATAACCAGGGCTTAGCTTTCTAGTAAGTTATAGCTAACATTAGTGGCCTACAGTGAGATCCATGATATATATATATACAGTATATATAGTCAGAATATTATGATTACCTAATAGTGTGAATAACACCCTTGGCATGGATGACACTAGCAAGACGCTGTGGCATGGACTGTATTAGGGTGATGGAAGGTGTTCATTATAGAGGTTAGTTTGATTGCTCTGTACCGCTTGCCGGAGTCGTTGTTTCCCATGAGGCCATGTTATGCTGTTGGGAGGCATTCAATGTGCAAGAAATGTCCATTCTCTGCACACTTCTCACTATGGCGGTTCTAGAACATCATACAAAGTTAGCGACTTCAAAGATGCTACCACCCTTCACCCGGTACCCTATTACCATGGCCTTTAGGAAATCAGTCAAATTGCATCCTTTGCCCATGACCATCATTTGGCCACTATTCGTCTGCTACAAATAACTGGTGAGCTCGCTTATTTATACATGCAGCAAACCCTGTCGTCACGTGGCATCTGGGAAGTCTCGGGTTAAATTTATTCCAGTCCAAGAGTGGTCATAATGTTCTGTTATGACTTTGGATTGTTTTTGCTGCTTAAAAATAAATAAAAAAGGTCATATAAGATCATAACTGTTATAACTACTGCTATAACTCCTTTTTGTGATGTATTTGAAGTGGTGGGAGTGGTGGGGGTGGTGGTGGGGGTGGTGTTGGTGAGTAAGCGAGCGCAGGCCGAGGTTTCGTTATGTGATGAGCGGTGCTTCTGCTGTGCTGTCATGGTTCAGGAATAGCACTAGGTGGCTAAAGTAATGACCCAGCTGGATATCATACTCTATGTATACCCACACCGAATGCTGCATTGCCCCCCTCCTCCTCCCCTCACCCCACCCCTACTTGAAATAGTACCTGAAGGGTATTTCAGAGAGAAGAGCAGAAGATCACCCCACTCCTTTAATCTTTCTTTCTTCTGCTTCGGCCTCCTGCGTTCCCTCCGTGCCTCTCGTCTTATCTGTGCCGATAGTGGACTCTCTCGCTGTCTGTGGAGAGGGAAAAAAGAGAGAGAGAAGAGGATTGAAAATGAGAGCAGCTGTTTTGGTCCAGTTATCCCAGGAATTCCTGAATCCCTGCTTCAGACCCTCACTGAGAGACCATTATTATCTGAGAGAGAGAGAGAGAGAGAGAGAGAGAGTGAGAGAGAGAGTGAGAGTGGCAGAAACACACTGTTGCTGTGGACGAAGCCCAGAATGTGCCGTCATGTTCGGACTGACGCAAGTTCAGGGACTCCTTAGCAAGCCTGCCTTCTCCAGAGGCACCCCACCCCCCTTATAAAACCTCCACCCCACAAGAAAGGCCTGAAACAAGCCTGGGGATCAAAATGATCAAACTTTCTGTTCCTCTGAATAGTTAAGCCAGTAGGGGATGAACCGAGCACCGTGCAAACGTGCCGTGGGCACCAAGGTCTGAGACTATAGCTATAGCTTGGAGATGCACAAACCTTGTCCCAACAACCAGCAGCCAAGCATTTACTCAGCACTTTTTAAAGAACTGAAGGCCACAAAGCAGGAGAAGACTATAAGAACATAGCTAGGAGTGTTCAGCTAGCCGTTTCCAAAATGACAGTTTATAATGTAATGAAAAAATGGCAATTAACAGGAAGACCAAGCAAAATTCTAGAGGGGAACTGCTCATGGGATTGCTGGAAAGGCACATTCAGTACCCCTGTTTGACTGCAAAAGACCCTCAGGAAGATTTGGCACAGTCAGATCACTGGCAGAAAAGGCTGCCAAATAAAAAACGCAAAATTAACGTTAAAAAAAGTCCAGAATTTTCATTAAACTTTTTCATTAAAATATCGTTACTTGACTGGTTCTCATGCTCTGAGGACTACATATTGCCCCAAGGTTTGCGAGTATCTGTGCAGCTGAGGGGAGATGTACTCTTAGGTAAGCTGAGGTTGGTTCTCCTAGCTTGTACATTGCGATTGCATTATTATCTCGATTGCATATCGACTCAACATCGGTACCACGGCCTTAGTACCATGTTAGCTACCGCTCTCAGCTAGCAACGCAACTGCAATGTAAAAGCGCTAGTATTGCTGGCGTGGCACTCGTGGTGAGCCATGTTTCTGCAGTCCTGGACCCTTCGCATCTAAACGCTAGTAAATATGTGGTCTACATCTTAAGGTACTGAGGCCTTGACCAGGCAGGGTCTCATGAAATGCTATAGGAAACATAATCAAGGACATTTTATGCTGCAGCACATTTTTCCCCATTTAGGAAGCAGGTATCTATGCAGCCAACGGTGGTCCGGCCTAGCTAGGCTTGCCTGTTGTTTGTTAGAGATGCTGGAAAACCAAACCTCTACCGTTCAAACAGTCGTTGACACCTGTGCCCTGCAACTTAGCACTACACATACGGAAATGATGGATGCCTGTGACTGATGCAATGCAGTAAGGAGCCTTAAATGTACACCTGAAGTGTTGCTGAAGCTTTAGCAAAGGAAGAGGAAAACCACAGGGTCATGTGGTATATAGATAATATTGTTGACGCCCTGTAGAAGAATGTGTGAGAAACAACAAAGGAAAAAAGTTGGCACTGGGTAAAAGGGTTTCGCTAACACTTGCTGATTACACACGCTTACTGTGGAACATGATGTACAGGGAGTGAGCAGTCATTGTGGCATTTACAGTGTTAAATGCCATGCAATATTATTAAAAGGTAAAGGTAAAGGTGCTCCGCATTGCACTGTATCTCTATCTATGTACTTATTTTTTGCTACATTACCCAGCATGCCTCTGTCAAATACAATGGGGTCCTTCTACGGGTGGGCGATATGGCAAAAATACTTTAGCATGATAATTACATTGAATAAAGACATTTACAGGATACAGTATTTTGACCTGTAGACGAAATATACAAGGATTTTCAGGTTGCATAAAACACCTCAATATCTAATAATAATAATAATAAATAATAATAATTCATAATTCATAAATAAATAGTTTGCACTAAACACAACTCTAAATTTGGCTAGACATGTTTTTAACAAAACCAATGGCCTCAGACCTGGGCCCCACAGCTCTTAACAATTCTGCCAAAATACTCCATCAATACAATTTTAGGGCCCCTGTCGATCACAGGCCCTTAGAATCTTCCCCCTGCGATGGCCCTGAGCGGCAGCCCTTGAGTTTATCGATAATCGCTTATCAATCATTATCCTCTAGATCATCTGAGTGATAAAGAGTTTTACTGTTTCATGGAATGTGTTAAACCACTAGCAAGCTAGCTGAAGAGCTCAGCCCCACTTATTTCAGCTATGTATCCACGTACTCCTCGCTGCAGATGTACTACTGAGTTCACGTTAGCTGAAAGGTAAAGGTGCACGTATTTGTCACTGTACAGCGAAATGTGTCCTCCGCATTTAACCCATCTGGTAGTGAACACACACTCACACACACATGTGTTAGGGGCAGTGAGTACACACACACCCAGAGCGGTGGGCAGCCAACTCCAGCGCCCGGGGAGCAGAGAGGGTAAAGGGCCTTGCTCAAGGGCCCAACAGTGGCAGCTTGCCGAGCCCGGGAATCGAACCCACAACCCTGTTATCGATATCTCGGCGCTCTAACCGCTGAGCCACCACTGCTAGCTAGCTTCTGTCTGCATGTCTCACTGGCTTTGTTGGACTGAACATACTCAGTCATGTGTATATGTTTTCTTTTTAGCAAAGACAGATGTGTTTCCCTTAGTGACGTGAGAAACGTCTGGGGGATTTTATGCACCGCCTAAGACCTATTATTCGGTCTTTCATTATTCTGACTTATTCATTATGAAATATTACTATCCACTATGAATTACTCAGGAGCTACAATGAATAACGTAGTAACTACAATTAATTATTCAGTGTTTATTATTAATAATTCAATATCTACTATGAATTATTCAGAATCCTCAGTATTCATTATTAATTATTTGGTATTATTAATTCAGTATCTGCTATAAATGAGTCCATATCTACTAAGGATTATTTTGTATCCACTATTAATTATTTAATATCGACAATTAATTATTTTGTATCTACTATAAATTATTCAGTATATCCACTATGAATTATTTAATATCCACTATATTTAATTTAGTATCTACTATGAATGAATTTGTATGCACTATGAATGATTTAATATTCACTATGAATTATTTAGTATCCGCTATGAATTATTTTCTATCCACTGTGAATTATTTAGTATCTACTATAAATGATTTAGTATCCGCTATAAATGATTCAGTATCTACTATTAATTATTTAATATCCACTGTAAATGATTTTGTATCTACTATGAATTATTTAGTATCCACTGTGAATTATTTGGTATCTACTATGAATTATTTGGTATCCACTATGAATTATTTGGTATCTACTATGAATTATTTAATATCCACTATGAATTATTTAGTATCCACTATGAAT
This sequence comes from Salminus brasiliensis, assembly GCF_030463535.1. Lineage (NCBI taxonomy): Eukaryota > Metazoa > Chordata > Actinopteri > Characiformes > Bryconidae > Salminus > Salminus brasiliensis. The sequence goes on from NC_132882.1 coordinate 41,346,363, forward strand.
TATTTAATATCCACTATGAATTATTTAGTATCCACTATGAATTAATCTGTATCTACTATGAATTATTTAGTATCCACTATGAATTAATCTGTATCTACTATGAATTATTTAGTATCCACTATGAATTAATCTGTATCTACTATGAATTATTTTGTATCCACTATTAATGATTTTGTATCTACTTTCTATTTTGCTAGGTTGGCCACTGTTCCGCCACTGTTTCTGCGTTTGGAGATGAAGGCTTTCGCTGTGGATCGCTGTACGTTTCTTGTGTCTTTTTTATTTTCCTTTAATAAATGAAATAATACACTTTTTAAACAAACAAAAAAAATACACTTTTTAAAACTTTCAGGCGGTCTATTAATATTCGCTTTTTAAAGTTTATTCAGGTTTGAAGATCTGGAGAAATAATGACACGGATGAATAAGTCAGGAGGGGGGCAAATACTTTTTCCCAGCACTGTGTGTGTGTGTGTGTGTGTGTGTGTGTGTGTGTGTGTGTATGTTGATATGGAGAGTGTTCATATGCTTGTCTGCAACACTCCAACACTGTAGCCTAGCTCGGGGGGGGGGTCACCTTTTGTGCAAATATATCAACCAAAGCCACGGCCGCCCTCATCAGATTTCTGAGAGAGAGAGAGAGAGAGAGAGAGAGAGAGAGTGAGAAGTGAGAGAGAGAGAAGTGTGAGAGAGAGAGAGAGGGGTAGAGAGAGAGGTAGAAAGAGAGTAAGAGAGTGAGTGAGTGAGAGAGAGAAAGAGAGAGAGACATAGACAGTTAGTGAGTGAGTGAATGATAGTAGAGAGAGAGAGATAGGTAGAGAGACAGTGAGTGAGTGAGTGGTAGAGAGAGAGAGAGAGAGAGAGAGAGAGAGGTAGAAAGAGAGAGAGAGAGAGAGAGAGAGGTAGAAAGAGAGGGAGTGAGTGAGTGGTAGAGAGAGAGAGGTAGAGAGAGAGTGAGTGAATGAGTGAGTGGTAGAGAGAGAGGGAGAGAAAGAGAGAGAGGTAGAGGTGGAGAGAGAGTGAGTGAGTGAGTGAGTGGTAGAGAGAGGGAGATAGAGGGGGTAGAGAGTGAGTGGTAGAGTGAGTGGTAGAGAGAGAGAGGGGTAGAGAGTAAGTGGTAGAGTGAGTGGTAGAGAGAGAGGGAGAGAGAGGGGTAGAGAGTGAGTGGTAGAGAGAGAGGGAGAGAGAGAGAGGGGTAGAGAGTGAGTGGTAGAGAGAGAGGGAGAGAGAGGGGTAGAGAGTGAGTGGTAGAGAGAGAGGGAGAGAGAGGGGTAGAGAGTGAGTGGTAGAGAGAGAGGGAGAGAGAGAGAGGGGTAGAGAGTGAGTGGTAGAGAGAGAGGGAGAGAGAGGGGTAGAGAGTGAGTGGTAGAGAGAGGGAGAGAGAGGGGTAGAGAGTGAGTGGTAGAGTGAGAGGGAGAGAGAGAGAGGGGTAGAGAGTGAGTGGTAGAGTGAGTGGTAGAGAGAGAGGGAGAGAGAGAGAGGGGTAGGTAGATAGGGAGAGACAGACAGGAGGGAGGGGGAGTCAAAAACACGGCACTGCTGGTGTGTGCGCGCATTCAGAGAGAGAGAGGGAGTGAGTGTGTGTGTGTGTGTGTGTGTGTTGGTGTGTGAGGCTGAAAGCAGACTTCACCGACCCGAGCCGGACTGAGGAGCCGCAGCAGAGCGCAGGACAGTCGAAGCGAGAAGACCCGGAGTTTGAGAGGAGCGGGAACTATGGCGGGGGCGACGCTGAGGAGTGTGTGTGTGCTGGTCCTGTCACTGGGAGGTAAGCGGAGGACCCCCTACTGAAAACAGCGGTCTGGCTTTTTACCGCGAGCGACCCCAGTCTGCTGTCCGCTGACTTCCAGCTCTTCTTCAGGAGTGAAGCTAACGGGCTCGCGCTTTGTCCTGAGGGGCCAGGGCTGGGCTCTGGGGCCGCAACCTGTTCCTCACAGGAGCTGAGGGAGGGAGCGGGCGAGCGCGCGCGCGGTGAAACGGCTCGAGGCGGCATCGTTTCACTGAAACAACAGAAGCAGTAACTGCAACTACCGTAGTTTCACCCAGCGGAGTTCGGACCGGGGGTGCTCTCGGAGGTGTAGGGCAGGGTTCTGGGCAGGGTTCTGGGCAGGGTCTCAGCCTGACCCGCAGACGCAGAGGGTCCGGGTCCGATCAGCGAGCGAGTGAGTGCGTGCGCGCGCGTGTGTGTGAGCGCGTTAGAGTGGCTTTTAAGGTTTAGAGAAGCTCGAGCGACACGAGCGCGCGCGAGGAGACATGGAGAGAAACGAGAAGTGGAGAAAGTGGAGAGAGAGAGAGAGAGAGAGAGAGAAAGTAGAGGAAAAAGAGGAAAGGGTAAGAGACAGGTGAGGTGGAGAAAGAAGGATGTAGAGAAAGAGAGAGGGGACGAGAGAGGTGTAGAGAAAGAGAGAGGGAACGAGAGAGGTGTAGAGAAAGAGAGAGGGGACGAGAGAGGTGTAGAGAAAGAGAGAGGGGACGAGAGAGGTGTAGAGAAAGAGAGAGGGGACGAGAGAGGTGTAGAGAAAAAGAGGGGACGAGAGAGGTGTAAAGAAAGAGAGAGGGGTAGAGAAAGAGAGAGGGGACGAGAGAGGTGTAGAGAAAGAGAGAGGGGACGAGAGAGGTGTAGAGAAAAAGAGGGGACGAGAGAGGTGTAAAGAAAGAGAGAGGGGTAGAGAAAGAGAGAGGGGACGAGAGAGGTGTAGAGAAAAAGAGGGGACGAGAGAGGTGTAAAGAAAGAGAGAGGGGTAGAGAAAGAGAGAGGGGACGAGAGAGGTGTAGAGAAAGAGAGAGGGGACGAGAGAGGTGTAGAGAAAAAGAGGGGACGAGAGAGGTGTAAAGAAAGAGAGAGGGGTAGAGAAAGAGAGAGGGGACGAGAGAGGTGTAGAGAAAGAGAGAGGGGACGAGAGAGGTGTAGAGAAAAAGAGGGGACGAGAGAGGTGTAAAGAAAGAGAGAGGGGTAGAGAAAGAGAGAGGGGACGAGAGAGGTGTAGAGAAAGAGAGAGGGGACGAGAGAGGTGTAGAGAAAAAGAGGGGACGAGAGAGGTGTAAAGAAAGAGAGAGGGGTAGAGAAAGAGAGAGGGGACGAGAGAGGTGTAGAGAAAGAGAGAGGGGACGAGAGAGGTGTAGAGAAAAAGAGGGGACGAGAGAGGTGTAGAGAAAAAGAGAGGGGACGAGAGAGGTGTAGAGAAAAAGAGAGGGGACGAGAGAGGTGTAAAGAAAGAGAGAGGGGTAGAGAAAGAGAGAGGTGTAGAGAAAGAGAGAGGGGACGAGAGAGGTGTAGAGAAAGAGAGAGGGGACGAAAGAGGTGTAGAGAAAGAGAGACGGGACGAAAGAGGTGTAGAGAAAGAGAGAGGGGATAAGAGAGGTGTAGAGTAACAGGAAAAGAGAGCTGTAGAGAAAGAGAGAGGTGTAGAGAAAGAGAGACGGGACGAGAGGTGTAGAGAAAGAGAGAGGGGTAGAGAAAGAGAGAGGGGATAAGAGAGGTGTAAAGAAAGAGGGGAAGGGAAAGAGAGAGGGGATAAGAGAAAGAGAGAGGGGACGAGAGCGGCGTAGATAAAAAAATTGGAGAGAGAGAAGTGTACTAAAAAAGTAATGTGGAAAGTGGAGGCAAAAACAGGTATAGAGGAAGAGAGGTAAGAGAGGTGTAGAGAAAGAGAGAGGGGACGAGGGAGGTGTAGAAAAGAGAGGGAGAGAGAGGTCCGTGGAGAGTAGGGTGTAGAGAGATGTGGAGATAGAGGTATAGGCAGAGGGAGAGAGATGATATCTATGCCTGAGCTGTAGACTGCTGTCCTGAACGCAGAGGGAAGAGGCAGCTAACGGCACTCCTCCTGCGGTCCAGACTGCAGCTTTAAACAAACAGCTCAGTCTGATCTGCAGCACCTGGCCAGACTCGGAACAGCTGGAGCAGCTGTTAGATGTGGGCTATTCATATGAATGGGCTGTGGGCCAGTTTGCTGGACATGGATTAAGCCTAGACCTGCCAGTGGTGCCAGTTGTGCCTGTTACACATTCTTTAGAGTCTAGGCTTAGACTCAGTGTGGGTGCAGGAGGAGCGAAATCACTGAAACTCAGCAGATCTGGCTTATTAAAATCAGAGCCCCCTTATCTCTCTCTCTCTCTCTCTCTCTCTCTCTCGTTGTCTCAGGGCAAGCTTTGTCTTCTTTTTCTCTGGCCTTCGCTCTCCCTGGCCCCCTCCACACCCCAATCCCCCATCCCCTGCACCCCCCACACCCCCCCATCACTGCGCTCCCTTTATGCCTCCGCCTCTTCACTCCACTGTCTGAATGCTGGCTGCTTGGCCTGTCATTTGTTTATCATAATCATCATAATCACAAGGGTGGGCACTGAGGGTGGGTATGCTCTTTAACAGCAGTGTAGCCATGGCCGTATAAACAACCAGTAAATTCAGTCAGTTGAGCTGCGTCTGTAACTCCGCCTCCTAATGATGAAATCGAGGGGATTTCATCCCCTATGATATCTATCACATAACGGTGGCTGGTGACCTTTCGCATGTTGACACTGCCATCTGTCGCCACGGTGACGTATGAGACAGAAAACTCGCTTAATGACTTTGTTCTACTCTTCGTCTTCTCACTAAGCTCCGCCCCCGCACACCTTGTTGTTTTTTGGCAATTCTAGACAGACAGGTCCCCAACCCTCCCTGAGCAATGCTCCCAACACCGTTAGGCCGCCCGCCTCTGTTCGAACGCCGCTAATGGGACACCACCAGCCCACCAATGGGCTAGCAAGGCCGGTTGTGCTCTCTCAGGCTCCGGCTGCTGATGGCAGAGAGCGTGGATTTGACCCAGTCATGACCATGTTTACTTGCTTTGATATATGATATCCATGTAATACAACAAAAGTTTTTTTGTTCAAATACTATAATAATTCTATGCATTTTTATGATATTATATCATTATAATATTGGGCTTTTATCTGTATCGTGCAGCTTGGTTTCCTCTGTTCTTTTATTGTATCTGCTCTCCATCTGTTTGCCTTCACCCTCTCCTCCAGCACAGCTTCTCTACACCTGTTCCTGCCGTTTAGGACTCGTCAAAGAGTACAGAGAACTCCTCTCGCGCACTTGCTCTCTCGCTCTCGCGCTCCTGTCATTTCACACTTACCATGTTATCTGCTGCAAGCGTTCACTTAGTACAATCACACCCACTTGTATGAACGCTCCCAACACTTTACAGCCTACTGTAGCAATATTAGATACAGCTTTGCATACACTCAATTGCATGTCCCCTTCAGTGTGTGTGTGTGTGTGTGTGTGTGTGTTAACACTTGTACTAAGTAGCTCTAGCGATTGGTCTGAGTGTGTTTCCTGCTGCTGTTTTGCTGTTCAGCAATTCAAGAGCGAACAGTTCTGCATTTCCATGTCTGTGATAGCAACTGTTGCTAGGTTTACACAATGCTGGTAAAAAGTCCTGTTCAGCCTAATAAGAAACTAGCGGATAAGCAAGTCAGTTTGGGTGAAAGGGTCTTGGCAACTTGATGGCAAATCGGAAAACTAGCAGGCCTAAAGATTTGTGATTTGGTCATTTACCTAAAAATAAACTGCCTGCCATCAGCAACCAGAGCCTGAGAGAGCACAGTAGGGTGGGTAGCTGCCTCTCTCTTGCTCTCCTCACATCACTTCCGTGTGATACCGGCTGGCACGGGCGTCTGCCAGCCAACGCATCAGAGCTGGGTACCCGGCACTTTCCACGGTGACGTTGCACTAGCAGCAGCCTAAGATAAGAGGCGGTGGAGGCGTGTGTTCCACCTCCATTACATGGTATAGGGAAGAGTACTAACGAATGGGTTGGGTAATTGACTGGGGGAGGTAGATTGAGCATGGTGATTGACAGTGGTGTAGTCATGGCTACGTAATTTTTACGTCAAGATTTTTAAGCTTTTGTTTTCGGGCAGGAGTCTACGGTACGAGCGCTGCATATAAAACGGCTTCAATCCAGCGAACATTGTTAGCGTTTGCTAACGTACTGCACTGTGGCTAGGTGGCAAATCATTCCAGCAATGTTTGGGCTGAACCAGTTGGGACACCAAACACTTCACTGTCCAGACGGTCACTTCTTTTCATATTCGTTTTAATGGATACCATCGGAAAAAACTCAGTGTTATCAATGCGATTCTTTTCCGACCTCGAAGCTTTAGCAAAGAAAGAATGCTTCTGTGAGTGGGGCACATAAAAAGAAGCCCCCCCTTCAAGCAAGTGTGCCCATCAACCAGAAGCTTTCAGAGCCTCCGTCAGCTCCACGCCTCCATCGGCAAGGCCATCTACCCTCACTTTTACTAGATTATTCTTGGCAGTCGTTTCCATCTTCCCAGTGCCAGGTATGTTTAGTTACCTACATGGCTAAGAGAAAAGTCAGCGGGTAATGCAGATCACCCCCCAGCCCCCCGACCCGCACCAGCGAGGTGCGTCTGTGATCACAGCCGTAACGCAGACGGCAGCGGAAAGAATCGCTAAGACAGTTCGTGAGCCGGGTCGAAGGCGGCGTTCGGAAACACCATGCTTCCCCTCTTTGTCTATTAGGAGCTTATTTTCCGTACTCATTTCCTTGCTGTAATTTCACCTCCCGAATGCACCCCCTATCACCATCACACACACTCTCTGTCTCACACACACACACACAGACACACAGACACACACTACCCCCCACAGCCATCAGTAATTATTATGGCATTAGGTGCCTTTGGATGAAAAACCTCGTTCTTTTCATCTGGGCCACTAGATAAAAGCCAAACCCCGTTTTAGGGCCCTTCCTGGGCTCAGAGGCTCACACACACACACATATGTATACACACACACATATACACACACACACACACACACATTTAGTCACTTAGCCTTTCTCACCTAATGGTAGAAGGAAGGTGGAAGCCAAATACGCTTGAATCAACTCAGGAGTTTCTGTGTTTACTCAGGTTAAGCAGCAGTTATCATGTTTAGTCAGGAGTGTAAATCTCTCACTTCTAGGGTCATAGTCCTTAATCATGAAGGGCAGTTGGCCCCAGGGGTGCCGTACAGGATGGGAAAGTTTCTAGGACGATTCTGTGACTGAGTTTGTGACTGACAGTGTCCCCAAAAACTGTATTGATTATTTAGGCAGAATTGTACGGAGCCCTGCTGGTGACATTCCACACAATAAAATGAAAAAAAAGAAAAAAGTCGTGGCCACAAATTAGTAAGGTGCGGGAACGAGATCCTAAGTCGTGGCCACAAATTAGCAAATCATAGGGACAAGATCCTAAGTCGTGGCCACAAATTAGTAAATCATAGGAAGAAGATTCTAAGTTGTGGGCACAAATTAGTAAGGTGTGGCAACAAGATCCTAAGTCGTGGCCACAAATGAGCAAATCTTAGGAACAAGATTCTAAGTTGTGGGCACAAATTAGTAAGGTGTGGGAACAAGATCCTAACTCGTGGCCACAAATTAGCAAATCATAGGAACAAGATTCTAAGTTGTGGGCACAAATTAGTAAGGTGTGGGAACAAGATCCTAAGTCGTGGCCACAAATTAGTAAATCATAGGAACAAGATTCTAAGTTGTGGCCACAAATTAGCAAATCATAGGGACAAGATCTTAACTTGTGGGCACAAATTGGTAAGGCGTGGGAACAAGATCCTAAGTCGTGGCCACAAATTATAGTAAGGCATGGAAACGAGATCATAAGTTGTAGCCATGTCATAGTTACACGAGATCTTGTTCCCACATCTTACTATGTTGTGGCCACGACTTAAGTTTTATCTATGTGGAATATCACCAGCGGGCTTCTATAGGAAATTGTAAAAAAAAAAAAAAAAGTAGTTGTTATTTTTCACTTTTTGACATAATTGGCATAATGATGATTGCACCAATAGAAATGCTCCAAAATGATTTGAAATACTTTTCTTTTGACATTTTTTTTTCCATTTAAGCTTAGAAGGTTTTTTCCCTCCTCCTGTAATAAAATTGGTGCGGCTGTAGGTGGGATTGCTGCAGAGCTTTTTTTTGTTGTTGTTGGGGGTTGTGATTGACCATGTAGCTCAGGGCCCCTGGCTTTCTTATTAGCTGTGATTCATGCATGGCGAGCAGGAGGGGGACCCAGGCTGGAATGAGAGGCATTCAACTGGACAGGCTCTATCTCGCCCCCAGACCCCAGTCAATCTCTCTCTCTCTCTCTCCCTCCCTCTCTGTTGGGCGCACACAGGTTGCCAATGTGGCACGCTGGTGCTAATCCAGGGCTGCAATATGGCACGTTGCTGTTACTCTGTGTCCCATTCATTACACACTGGCCACAGTTTAGTGCTTTTAACCAAGCCTTTGTTTTCCTTAGACGACCAGCACGTGATGAATTCTGCGGGGAAGTATTAATAGTCTAAGAATTGTACGTATGAAATTTGGGCTTATTATTGTGTGAAATTCCAGAGTTTGATGAAAGCTAGTTTGTTCCTGAGGTACGGAGAGATCACCCACCTGGCAGCAAGCTTCGGAGGGGGGTGGGTGGGGGGCAATTTGGCATGAGGCAGCTGCTCTCTCTGGTTTAAATCTCAGATTGGAGTAGATCAGTTTGATGTGGTTCTCAGAGGAAGGACAGCTCATCCTCGCCCGTCTACCTTTTCATCCTAATATCATCAAAGCTCAGCTGGAGATCAGTAGGATTGATACCACGCAGACAGGCGCATGCACGTAAACACACGCTCATCTATTGTGCTGGATTAGTTCTGTCTGACTGTCGCGCCAGCCTTGTCTGTCTCTCACCATATCCCACCCCCCACCCCCCTTTGTCTGCAATGAGCGATGCAAAGTTTAATTGTCGTCACATGTGGCGGTGTTTGTAATCCAGATCCCACCCAGTAGCTAGGACTCAGCCGATGCTACCACTAGCACTGGGAGGGTGGCGGCTAGCATGTGCTTCCTGCAAGTCACATAAAGCCAGCTAGCCAGATCTATTCGAACCGCCACTAATAGCACCATTAGCACCATTACACAGAAGCTGGCTGAGAACCACATTGAATAGCATTGTGCTGAGCGATAGGGGGGAGAGGGAGGGCCATCCTACTGCCTACAGCCAGTTGTGCTCTACGGGACTTGGCTACGGAAGGCCGCGCCATGACTGGAGATCAAACCGGGAGTCTCCCAATGATAGGGACAGCTCCTAGATCGCTGTACTGAGGTCAGTATGCTCTGGACGGCCTGAGATGGCTAGTTTTGTGCCAGAGATTTACCACATTTACCGCAAAGCCCACTATTAATGCCTCATTCCCTCTTGGTGGTTTATTGGAGGGAAGTCCTGCTGTGTGCACAGGCCTGGAGAGGCAGGAGGGAGGAACGCATTCACAAAAGGGAGCTCTGAGGGAGATGGCTCCCCTCCTAACGTCCAAAAAGAAAAAGAAGAAGATGAAACTTGCCTCCCTCTCCCCTCTCTGTACACAGCCCCCTCGCCCCCACCATCTCCACCACCGTTGTGAAGTCCTGTCTCTGCCCAGCTTTCAAACGCTATCCTCACACTACAAAGTGCCGGAGCTGGGCAAGGACCGAGACAGAGGAAGCCCAGTAGTTCTCCGGCCTTTGATATCTCCAAGGCTGTACTTTCAAGGCCGCCCTGTTATTAGCGGCATACAGGAAACATAGAGTGGGAAAAAAAACAAAACAGGGCGCCTGGGTACATCAGTGTGTGTGCAAGTGTGTGTGTGTGTGTGTGTGTGCATTTGTATCTGTTGGAGGGATGAGTACTTTGAACAAGAGCCTTCAAAGTGGGGTGATGGCGATGAGAACGAGTCTGGAAAGCTCTTCGGGGAGCCGAGGTTAAGTGCAGCTGATGCATTTAGCTGCTCGCGGAGGAGAGCGGCGCCCGATCTGCCAGTGGAAGTCCAGCGGGCGTCTTTTGGCCGGGATGGATGCATTTGGAGCTCATGGCTTCCCTTTGGGGGGAAATAGCGTCCTTTTCCTAAGTAGCCCCGGTCGCGGCCTGCCATCAGCCATCCTGCATTACAGGAAGACAACCCCTTCTCCTGTTCCATTAGATGCAGATCGATCGGGACCTGAGCGCTTGATGCACCCGATTGATCTGTTTACGCTTTGTTTTCAGGTCTATTACCAAACTGTTGTGGGCCATTCGTTCAGGTTCCCTTTCTATTTTTAACCGTCCAGTTCCCTTCTCTGTGTTTCACTTCTTCCTGGCAGGTCTGTTCAAATCAATGCTCATCGGTCCTCGTATCTCGCTTGCTTGGAATCTCTCGTCTCGGGACCTGGTCTGCACCTGACTTAACACACACAGGTCAGAATGCCACAGTGTGTTGAAACAGGCCCAGAGTAAAGAATGCTCAAACATTCCCGTCCCCCAAGACTGTGACCATTGTCCTCCTCTGTTCAGTGGGTAAACATTCCCGGGAGGATAGTGTGCCGACAGAGAGGGAAGCAAAGGTTTTATTGCCCGCAGTTGATAGCTGTTTGGTTAGCTGAGCGTACCTCCAGGCTGACGGATCCTCTAAGCCCTCCTCTAAGAGTGCCGGTGGGGTGGGGACTCTCTGGAGATCTTGGGTCACAGATCTTGAAGAGGCCCTGATCAGCTATCATATCCTTCTCATTGCTGTAATCTTTTCCAGGGTAAATGCTGAGGAACGCTGAGCCTCGTCCCTCAGAACTGCACAGTTTGCCTCCACTATGATAAGAGGATCACTGGTCCAAATGCCGGTCATGCTACTTGCAGTCGGCAGCCGGAGTCGGAGAGAGCACAGTTGGCTTTGCTGAGGGAGGCTAGCCATGATAGCGAGAGTTCACGTTAATTGGCCCATCAAATTGGGTAGAAACTTCCTTGGGAATTAACCCGTGAGTTGAATCAGGTGTGTTTGAGCTGGGCAACCAGCACTCCCTGCTGGACCAGGGTTCGGCAACCCTGTGTAAAACTCCCCCTACCAGTTCATGGATTGCATCCACGAAGAGAAGAAGAGCCATGCCAATTCGCCCCACACAATAAGAGCACGGCCATCTGTACGGCCAGGCTCGGATCCCAGTGTGGCGAAAGATCCTCCACTCCTGCGAAAGCAACGCCTTAGCCGGCAGAGCCCCTTGTGGGACCGCCCAAATGTTGGCCAGTTTGTGGATTTGTTTTGCCTCAACAGTCACTGTGCATGCCAGAATCCACTGAAATCCAGCCTGTCCTTTGCACCAACGCTGTGGCAAACACACGGTTGTGCCTTCTTTCATGTTGTACGGTATCTAGTTTGCGATAACTTTGATGGAGCAAAGCAAGTTCAGCAAGTCAAGTCAGACAGCAGGGTAGATTCTAATCTGCTATCTCTGGGCTTCACCGCTCTCCTTCTGTTTGCATAGCATGTCCGTACAGCTTGAAAGGGACCTTCTTTCTTCGTGTTCTTAATCTAGTTAATGGTTAACAGGGCTTTGTTCAACTCTACAGGGAAAATGGTCACTGTTTGACGAGCCGCTCGACCCCTGCAGCCACCGCCAGGCATTCCAGCGTGAATTCCAGGGTCCTTCCCAAGGTGGAGGAGTGAGCCGGGTGAGCTAGAGACACTAAAGCAGAGCCTGGAAAAAGGCTAGGGTGTGTGAATGTGCGAAGGAGGGTCACTGCCAACTGGTGAGACGTGCGCTCCGGTTCCAGTTGGCGGGTCAGGCCACCGCTGACGTCATCGGCTGAGGCCATGTTCTCATGCCTACTGTACACGGTGTCTGTTTTTATAAAACAGGACGCGCTCCAGAGGAATCCGGGTAGAGGAATCGGTGCGAGAAGGGGGCTTCCCGCATTAGCTGTTGTGGATCAGGTGACGTATCAGATGTCCTGCAAGAGGCAAATGTTCAGGTGGCTCCCTCAGGGAGACCTGAACCTTGCTTTTCCTGCCTGCCACCCACACCTAGACAAGGCCGTCTCTCTCAGACGCTGCAAAGCCTGTGTCAGCTTGACTTTAGGGCAAGCAATGACTTAACTGGGTGTCTGCAGTTACCTGAGCCTCTCTCCATACCACTTCCGGCTCTGTTTATTATATTAGATGATTAGAGAGTTGCCCTGTTAGAGCATGCATACTTAATCGCCGTCCCAGGACGCCAGGGAAGAAGCTGGGGGGAGGTGGGGAAGTGTTGGTTGGAAGGACTCACAGGAGGAGCCCAGTGCCAGCTCTAATTCCAGTCCTCCGTTTGATTGACACTTCGTCTGATAATCATATTCAGGCCGGCGGCGGCTGAGCTCACATGCACTCCCAGCGCTAATCTAGGCCAATCAACGCTTTCGCCTTAGTATGAGCCCTGACTGGATGATTGACGGGTGGAATTGCTGAATTTTCTTTTTGGACCCATTGCTCGATGCCTAGGCTCAAGTCCCTGCAACGCTCGACAACATAGTCCTGTGTTCCCTCGTATAGCATCCAATGAAATGACCTCCTGTATATTCTACTCTCCACTGAAATGGATCCGTCAGTCAGGATTGAGCATGGTGTGAATCCTTTATTACTCCCTGTACTTGTTTGTGGCCCAGAACGCAAACTTCTGTGCCATCCGGACAACAATGTAGTGCATTATCAGTGGAAATGGCCTCAGTGCAATCAAATTACCCCCCCCCCTCTCGGCACGGAGCAACTCCCCTTTTGCAAATCATCCCATCCAGAGACCAGCATCTCTTATAAAATGAAGCTCGGCCTCCCGGCCGTCTAGTTGGCACTGCGTGCTGCAGATATGGTCCTTTTCTGGACCGCAGGGATCTGTGCCTGTGCTTGTAATGAAAAGTTAATTAGAAAGTCAGTTTAGAGGTCAGTGCTGGGAGGATATGGGTATTAAGATCAAATCTGTTGGGCATATGCTGTGGGCGCTGGACCTGCTACGCCAGGGCAGATAGCATGCCCTGGGCATGAGGCTTAAGGCCTTACTACATTGTACCCCTACCCCCCCCCTCGCCACACCCTTATCAACTCCAAAACACTGCGCCCCTCCCCACGTCGCTATGGGGACAGGCACGTGGGACCCCCCTGGTCAATTAGCAGTTGGAGTGGTCGAGGGTGTGCGGGCGCATACTAAAGAGCCTCAGCAGGGAGGGGCCGACACAGGGCCGACGCATGTTCATTAAGAACTGATTGCAGTGTTGCAACGTTTGCAAGGAAGGAGGGAGTTATTAACCCACCCCCCAACACCCCCCCACCCCCGAATTGCTCGCATGGGTGTGTTGAAGTGGATCATACTGTACTTTGTGTGGCTGAGGGCTGACACACAACACACTGCTCTACTAAACCTTCCTCGGCTTCTTCCTCATGCAGAACTCCCAAAAGAGGAATGAGGCCGACCTCTTCACCCGCCCAGTCGATTCCTTGCTTCTTTAGCCAAGACATCCCTGCCATCACACGTTCACCTCAGACAGGCTTGCTTGTGTGTGTGTGTACTTTCCGACACCGCTCGGACTCTAGGCAGGCACTGATGTTGCTCTCCGGTGCGGCGGCGAGAGGACAGGGCTACATTGTTAAGACATTCCTCAGGCTGCTGGAATGCAGGTATTAATGCGGGGTAATTAGACACAGCGAGCACAGGGGCGAGGGAGGGCGAGCGGGAGGGCGAGCGGGTGGGAGATGGAGTGGTAGAAAGAGAGAGGGACGATGTGGAATGGCAGAGGAGTTGGACTAAACAGAGACGGGAGTGGTGGGAGAGAGACAGATGAGGGCATGGGAGCGGAGCGACGAGGAACTTGTTGATTTGTGTGTGTGTGTGTGTGTGTGTGTGTGTGCTGTTAAAAATGTTTCCATTTAGTTATATGTATCAGTCATCGTATTACAAATATATTCTTTCCTATATCAATGTGTATATATACTATATAATATATGTATATATACTATATACTATACTAAGATATATACACACACACCTATATAACATATATATATATATATTTCAAAAACATGTTGGACATTGTGATTTTACACATAGGTACTTATATGTAATAAATATGGGTTATATTATTATATCCATATTTTTAGGAATATGTGAACCATAGAGCTTATATATATATATAGTGTATATATATATACACAAGATATATATATATATATATAGAGAGAGAGAGAGAGAGAAATAAATTGATGGATAGATAGATAATACAATTGCATATATAGCCCAAATGGGTCACATTCTTATTACCTGCTCATTTTTGAAATATATAATATAATGGAAGTATTCCACATAGACACATGTTTGTGTGTGTGTGTGTGTGTGTGTGAAAATAGTTATAATGGTTTATATTATGTTGATATTTCAACTTTTATGCATGTATTAAACATATATACATGTGGGGGGTTATATACATATAGGTATTTAAAGGGATATAATACTTTCAGGAAACATCATCAATACGTGTACTTATGCCACTCTCTCTATATATATATTTATTAGTATATAGATATAGATATGGGTCATATACCTATAACATGTTGGTGCTTACATTTATAAAATATATATATGGCAAACATGTACAGTATGACTGCATGTCCTCAAAACCAATAAATCAGCTCTATTGCTGTTTGTCTCTTTAAAATGTGAGTGTGTGTGTGTGTGTGTGTGTGTGTATAGAATGAGTAGTTCATTAACAGGCCTGTTACTGTGTGTTGGAGATGGTTGCTTACTGAGTACACGTGTATGTGTGTGTGAGAGAGAGAGAGAGTGAGTGTGTGTTTCTGTCTGTGTGAGAAAGATACCATGTGAAAATGACTCAGGAAGGAATTTGGACTTGACTTGCGGTTAAAAATAGGAAGAGGGACCGACTGGGAGGTCCTGCCACAGCGATATAACTGTACCAACTGGTGATGGGACCTGCTACGGGTCAGTGGCTGGCTGGGTGGCTGGGTGGGTGCATGTGGGTGTGTGAGCAAGCATGTGAGTTTCAGGGGTAGGGCTGGACAGTCTATTGTTTGCTTATTGGTATCGTGACCGAGGCCTGTGCAGTGCTTACCAATGGCCGTTACGGATGACAGCAGTTTCTGTGGTGAATAAGGAGCAGTGTAACGATGTGTTTTAAATATTATTCCTAATAATTATTAATATTAAATTATTATCTAGTGAGTAATATTACAATCGCAACATGCAGCAGTATATCATGCAGCCCTGTAGGCGGGTGGCCTTATGGTGTTTCCATGGCTCACACCCCAAAAGCCCATCTCTTCTAGCCAACTATGAGCTTTGCCACTTCTGCTAAATGCCAGGTGGCATCAAGCACCAGCACGCCCTGGCGCCAATACAGCTGTCCACCCCCCCACTGCACAGAGGGTGGTATGATCCCTGTCAAAGTCAACCCCTCCTCACAAAGCCCTCATTGGCACAGTCATTACTCAGGTGTAGCCAATCATTGAGGCTTATTTTCCTTTTACCCCCTCCCTCTTCTTGGCCCCCTCTCTCCATCTGTTTCCTGTGTGTGCCCACCACTCACACTGCTGAGAGTTGAAGTTACCCCCCCCCCAGAAGCGCTGGTCTGGGAACCGTCGCTTTCCTCGTTTGTACCTGACTGGGCCCTTACGAGAGGAAAAAGCAAAAGCTGGCAGCCTGAGCAAACACGATAGGAGCAGTTGGGGGACAGTTGGTCCGAAAATGAGGCCGAGGGCCCCTGTCGGTATGACAAGATGACACGATAATGATAATGGTTGGCAGTGTGTCTCTGACCTCAGAGTGACTCCAATTTTTAAGAGACCTTTCGGAAGGGGGCTTTTTTTTTTTTTTTAAGCCTGAACTAGAGGTCGGCAATATGACCATTTTAATTTATCGTATCGTGATAAATTTAGTTATTCTGATACACGGTACACTAATCTAAGTGTATCGGCGGTATCGTCTGGGCTTAAAAACTCTGACCAACTGCATGATGAATGTAAATTACTGTATTTAATATGGGAGTACTAGTTTCGAAGAATCTAGTAAGGAAAATGTCTTTAAATATCGTAATTTGATATTTCTTTTTATCATATCGGCCACCCTGAGCCTGATCTACATCGTAAAATATCGTGGGAACAGGTGCGATGATTTAGCTCAAGGGCTGCTTACCTTACACTACAGCGGATTTCAGTTCATTCGCGCTATCACTGGTATACGTTCATTGCCACTGGGTATATATTAACCTGCAGTTAACTGCAATTACCAAACCAATAAATCTTTGAAAAAACAAACACAGGCGCTGTTCTAGACGATGAACCGCCAGGAAACGGCAAGACCACCCAAAACTGTTGTCTATCCATGTTTAAGGCCGGTTCCTACCGAGTGGACATAGCCGTTTCGCCCGCAGTAACGTCACTTTGTGACACTTGGCATCCGCAGTAGGCATGCACCAGCCTTAATTAAGCGTTGGTAGGGAAGCTCTGTAAATCCGTTGTTCTTGTAGCCGCTAAGTGCTCTCGTTATTAAAATGAAAATGTATCGTTCAATTAATCGATTAATTGACTCATCGGCAGAATAATCTATAGATTAATCGATAGAGAAATAGTTGTTAGTGGCAGCCCTCATAAAGATGTAACTGTACAGCGTATCATATAGAATCGAGTGACTTCAGTTTGTATCACAGAGTCGTGATTAGCATGCTAGCTTGTGGCTAGCATGTTAACTTGGGCATGTGTTAACTGTTAGCATGTTGCTAAAGCACTATAAATCCCTGTCCTTTTACAACCTAGAATACTCAAATGAACTAAAAACGATGAATTACGCTTTAGCTTAGCATTAGCATGTTAGCATTGAAACTCATTTGTGCTGTACTGAAAAGTCTCATGTCTCCAAGTATCTCCAGCTTCAATATGGGAAGTGTGTTGCAGTCTTTTGCCGCTCTTTTCCCTTTGCTTTCTCTCTCTCTCTCTGTGGGAACGGAGGGACGAACAGTTGTGGCCTGGACGGAGTGTGAGAGGGGACAGGGGGACAGCTGGACATGCTGCTGCTCTCCGGATCAGCTTACACACGCCAGCCTGCACTCCTCTGTCCACCTCTATCACTTGCTTTTTCCCCTCCCTTCTTTCTCTCTCTCTCTCTATATATATGTATGTATTTCTGTGTCTCTCTCTCTCTCATACACACACACTCTCACACTTGTATTGCTAACTTTATGACACATACCCTGAAGTGCAACATGTGCCCGCTTTCTTTGTCTGTCCATATGGGCCCATGAGTCCCCACCTGGACAGTAAAACAGAACCCACACTCCCTCATACTCACGGCCACTGTTATAACAGTTAGGGTTTGAGGTTTTAATACAACAGCCTATGTATTTCTATTAGAAACACATGCACACACACACACACACACACACACACACACACAATCTACCGTGCTGGATTATCGGTCAGTTGACTCGAGAGAATAGAGCCAAAGCCGAAGCTCAAACACCCACAGCTGACAATGAAACCGAAGCTGCCGTCTGGAGGTGAAAACTGCCCCAGGCAGGGAGTATGCACACACACACACACGCATGCACACCACACAGTTGGATAGAGACACATTTTAAGAGTGTGAGACCCCCCTGAGGGTGGGGGGGCACTCATTCAGGAAGAATGGAGCAGTTCACTAGAAAAAAACCTGCAGGCTGCAGATGAGTGATACGCTGCCAGTGCCTGAGATAAGGGTGGGCAGTGTGGAAACAGTACACCATCACGATGCTTTTTTTACGCTATTAATAACAGTACTAGATAAAATGTTCTAGATAACATGTACTAGATTAGACTACACAAGTCTGTAAAAGAACTGTTAGTTGAAGTGACCTAATAAAAACGTCTGTTAAAAAATATGTAAAGTCAAGGGTTGCTATGGAGTTGCTAGGTAGTTGCTAGGATGTCGCTAGGTGGTTCCAATGGAGTTGCTAGGTGGTTGTTACGATGTTGCTAGGTGGTTGCTATGGAGTTGCTAGGTGGTTGTTAAGATGACAGAAGGTGGTTTCTATGAAGTTGCTAGGTGGTTGTTACGATGTTGCTGGGTGGTTGCTATGGAGTTGCTAGGTGGTTGTTAAGATGATGTAAGGTGGTTCCTATGAAGTTGCTAGGTGGTTGTTAAGATGACAGAAGGTGGTTTCTATGAAGTTGCTAGGTATTCGCTAAGGTGTTGCTAGGTGTTTTAAGTGGTTGCTATAGCACTGCTTGGTGGTTCATTTGTGGTTGTGCTTAGAGTGCTGGTGTTGCCAGGAAAAATATTGGATACCTGTGTATTGGCACATTGCCCCATGGAATCTCCATGGGTTCTTCAAAGGTTCTCCATGGATTCTCTAGTTAACGGTACTTTGACGGACCTTATTAAGCTCCAAAACCAGTACCACCATGGTGGTCAAAGAAGCCACAGAACCCTTTTGCAGTACCACATGGTACCCTTCATCACTAAGAGTGCAGATAAACTGACAACCCCCATCTCCCTCCCTCCCTCCCTCCCTCCCTCCCTCTCTCTCTCTCTTGCTGACAGATGGTCTCTCTGTACCACCCCCTCTTCCCCTGTACCTGTCTGGACACGGACGAACCCTCCTCCTCCTTCTCTTGGTCCCTTATAAGACACACACAAACACACACTGAGGACGCAGCCTGGAGGCTCGCATACCGCTTATGTGTGTGTGTGTGTGTGTGTGTGTGTGTGTCTCACTACCTGAGATGTGTATTTGGTCTTCGAATCACAAAGGAAACCCACAGGCAGAAGTGAGCTAGTGTCTTGTGAATGAGGCCCTCATAAAAAAGGAAAGTCATGCAACGCCATGCAAAAGTTTGGGCACCCCTGAGGAGATTTGAGCTCTCGGGTTACTTTCACAGAGGTCCCAGGTCACCTGACGCAAATTCCAAAGCTCTATCAAACCTTAGACCCCCCAAATCTCGTCCCAACAAGCAGCAGCCTTGGGCTCCTCTTAACCGATACCCACAAAGCAGTTTGACTGTGGTGGTGCTCTGTCCTACTAACAAAAGCTCTCCTGCACAGATAGGGCCTTCTGGAAAGGTAAAGTTTGGGATGCCCAAACTTTTGCTTTGGTGGTCTTTTGCCCTTTTATCATTTTTTTTGAAGCTCTCTTTGTGCCTCTTGGAAAACAGCTTATCTTTTACTCCCTTAGCCAGACCCCTCAAACATGCAAATATGGTCTGAAGTGTAAGGCCTTCAGTCAAGCTCCTGAAGACCTGGCCAATGGGAGAGCTCGCTTAGCTGTCTCTACCCGGATTGCACTGAGAGAAGCGCTCTGATTGGACAGTTTTAAGAATAAATAAGAGGAGTGTGGTCTTACAGAGAGGAGTGGGATCGGTTTAAACCCATGTGGATGAGTACAGTCAACTCAGTGGGAGGTGTGTGTGTGTGTGTGTGTGTGTGTGTGTGTAATGTTTTGTTATCCCTCACTGGTTGGCCTTGTGCTTCTGCAGGCGTGTGTGTGGTGCTCCTCTGTTCTCCTCTGTTCTCTTCTGTTCTCCTCTGTTCTCTTCTGTCCTTCTCTGTCCTCCTCTGCTCTCCTCTGTTCTCCTCTGTTCTCCTCTGTTCTGCTCTGCTCTCCTCTGCTCTCCTCTGTTCTTCTCTGTCCTCCTCTGCTCTCCTCTGTTCTTCTCTGTCCTCCTCTGATCTCGTCTGCTCTCCTCTGTTCTCCTCTGTTCTCCTCTGTTCTCCTCTGATCTCGTCTGTTCTCCTCTGTTCTCCTCTGTCCTCCTCTGTTCTCTTCTGTTCTTCTCTGCTCTCCTCTGTTCTCCTCTGTTCTCCTCTGTCCTCCTCTGCTGTCCTTTGTTCTCCTCTGCTCTCCTCTGTTCTCCTCTGTTCTTCTCTGCTCACCTCTGTTCTCCTCTGATCTCCTCTGCTCTCCTCTGTTCTCCTCTGCTCTCCTCTGTTCTCTTCTGCTCTCCTCTGTTCTCCTCTGCTCTCCTCTTTTCTCCTCTGTCCTCCTATGCTGTCCTTTGTTCTCCTCTGCTCTCCTCTGTTCTCTTCTGTTCTCCTCTGTTCTCCTCTGTTCTTCTCTGCTCTCCTCTGATCTCGTCTGCTCTCCTCTGTTCTCCTCTGTTCTCCTCTGTTCTTCTCTGCTCTCCTCTGTTCTCCTCTGCTCTCCTCTGTTCTCTTCTGTTCTCCTCTGTTCTCCTCTGTTCTTCTCTGCTCTCCTCTGTTCTCTTCTGTTCTCCTCTGTTCTCCTCTGATCTCGTCTGCTCTCCTCTGTTCTCCTCTGTTCTCCTCTGTTCTTCTCTGCTCTCCTCTGTTCTCCTCTGTTCTTCTCTGCTCTCCTCTGTTCTCCTCTGTTCTCCTCTGCTCTCCTCTGTTCTCCTCTGTTCTTCTCTGCTCTCCTCTGCTCTCCTCTGTTCTCCTCTGCTCTCCTCTGTTCTCCTCTGTTCTCCTCTGCTCTCCTCTGTTCTCCTCTGTTCTTCTCTGCTCTCCTCTGCTCTCCTCTGTTCTTCTCTGTCCTCCTCTGTTCTCCTCTGTTCTTCTCTGCTCTCCTCTGCTCTCCTCTGTTCTTCTCTGTCCTCCTCTGTTCTCCTCTGTTCTTCTCTGCTCTCCTCTGTTCTCCTCTGTTCTCCTCTGCTCTCCTCTGTTCTCTTCTGTTCTTCTCTGCTCTCCTTTGTTCTTTTCTCTCCTTCAACCTCACTTACACGGTTCTGACTCGGTTCTCTTCTTTCTTTGTTTTTTCTTTCTTTCTTTGTTCTTTCTTTTTATCTTTCTTTTCTTTCTTTGTTCATTCTTTTTATCTTTCTTTCTTTTCCTTCTTTTTATCTTTCTTTGTTCTTTCTTTGTTATTTCGTTTGATCTTTCTTGCCTTTATTTTATCTTTCTTTCTTTTATCTCTTTGTTTTTTTAATTTTGTTCTTTCTTTTTATCTTTCTTTGTTTTTTCTTTTCCTTTGTGTTGTTTCTTTATTAGTTTTTTCCCTTTTCTTTCTTTCTTTCTTTCTTTCTTTTTTATCGTTATATTGTGTTGTCTGTCTTCCTTTCCTTCTTTCTTTTTTTCTTTTTGGTCTTTTTATCTTTCTTTCTTTTCCTTCTTTTTATCTTTCTTTCTTTGTTCTTTCTTTGTTATTTCGTTTGATCTTTCTTTTCTTTATTTGTTCATTCTTTTTATATTTCTTTCTTTCTTGTCTTTATGTTTATCTTTCTTTCTTTTATCCCTTTGTTTTTTTTGTTGTTCTTTCTTTTTATCTTTCTTTGTTTTTTCTTTTCCTTTGTGTTGTTTCTTTATTAGTTTTTTCCCTTTTCTCTCTTTCTT
Organism: Salminus brasiliensis; assembly: GCF_030463535.1. NCBI lineage: Eukaryota > Metazoa > Chordata > Actinopteri > Characiformes > Bryconidae > Salminus > Salminus brasiliensis. Next base: position 41,367,487 of record NC_132882.1, read on the forward strand.
TCTTTCTTTCTTTTTTATCGTTATATTGTATTGTCTGTCTTCCTTTCCTTCTTTCTTTTTTTCTTTTTGGTCTTTTTATCTTTCTTTCTTATCCTTTTTTTATCTTTCTTTCTTTGTTCTTTATTTGTTCTTTCGTTTTATCTTTCTTTCTTTGTTCTTTCTTTGTTCTTTCGTTTGATCTTTCTTTTCTTTATTTGTTCATTCTTTTTATATTTCTTTCTTGTCTTTATTTTATCTTTCTTTCTTTTCTCTCTTTCTTTCTGTCTCTCTCTCCTCTTATTTGCTCATGGTTCTGTCCAGTCTGCCAGGTCAGTTGAAGCGGTGGGCCAGTTGAGTCTCTCTCTCTCTCTCTCTCTCTCTCTCTCCACAATACAAAGGACTTACTGAACATCCACTGGGCTAATGCTTTTTTTCCTGTTGAGGTTGTAGTTTATGACAGCATGCTGAACTGTGGAAAAGTGCAGTGTTTTGTAACACTCTTGCCTTGAGCTAATACACACCCATGAGAAGTGCCCTGTTTCTACCTGCTCTCAGTCTCGGGGTGAAGAGGGAGCACTGCGGGTCTGTTGTTTCCCTTTATGTAGAAACAGTCCTGTTCATAGAATTTGTTACATAAGTGAAACAAACTATGAACATAATAATAAACATAACAACAACAACAATAACAATAATAATAATAAGTACAATAACGTGGAATCAAACAGACAGATATATTTAACTTCGTGCAGGTGAGCACTGATAGTGATCAGTCTCTTTCTCTTTCTCTCTCTGTGTCATTCCTCTCCTCTTTATTCTCTGCTTTGTTCCCTCTGTCCAGTTCGGCCGGATGAACTCTTTGTTCTGTTATCAATTAAAGCTTTATTGTTGTTCTTGTTTCTAAAACCTGTCTAGTGCTCCGCTCCGCCCGCAGGCCACGTGTCCCGCCACCCGGCGGCGTTTCTTCATATGACTGCCTGTATCTGCTTATCTACAGCCTTTGCGTGTGTCTGCTGTTTCTATGAGGGCGTCTGGAGTGAAGAATTAGCGCTGTCGTCTTGTTAACCCTGAACACTCCTCCTGACCTTGACTGGGTGTTGAAGGTTGAGGTTGCCGCTGGTTACTGGACTGACCTTGTCACCAGAAGGCCGACAGTGTGGGTGTCCTGGGAGAGGGAGCTTTGATTAAAGGTCCTTTGGGTGACTTATTATGGGTAGAGACGGTCAGTGTGTGGCATCCAGACAGACTGAGGGGACGGCCCTTATTCTACAGTTCTTCTTGACAAAAGCAGTCTATCAATTTATTTAATAGCAACTTGTTTCGTTCTTATAACATTAAGATCCAGAATGAAGATCTAAAAATACTAATATCCAGTATGAAATTCTAATAACATTAATATCCAGATTGAAGCTCTAATAACATTAGTATCCAGGATGAGGTTCTATTAACGTTAATATCCAGTATGAAGTTCTAATAACATTAATATCCAGTATGAAGTTCTAATAACATTAATATCCAGTATGAAGCTCTAATAACATTATTATCCAGTATGAAGTTCTAATAACATTAATATCCAGTATGAAGTTCTAATAACATTAATATCCATGATGAAGCTGTAATAATATTAAAATCCAGAATGAAGCTCTAATAACATTAATATCCAGGATGAAGATCTAATAACATTAATATCCAGTATGAAGCTCTAATAACATTAATATCCAGGATGAAGCTCTAATAAAATTAATATTCAGTATGAAGCTCTAATAATATTAATATCCAGGATGAAATTCTAATAACATTAATATCCAGTATGAAGATCTAATAACATTAATATCCAGTATGAAGCTCTAATAACATTAATATCCAGTATGAAGCTCTAATAATATTAATATCCAGGATGAAGATCTAATAACATTAATATCCAGTATGAAGCTCTAATAACATTAATATCCAGGATGAAGCTCTAATAATATTAAAATCCAGAATGAAGCTCTAATAACATTAAAATCCAGAATGAAGCTCTAATAACATTAATATCCAGGATGAAGATCTAATAACATTAATATCCAGTATGAAGCTCTAATAACATTAATATCCAGGATGAAGCTCTAATAATATTAAAATCCAGAATGAAGCTCTAATAACATTAATATCCAGGATGAAGATCTAATAACATTAATATCCAGTATGAAGCTCTAATAACATTAATATCCAGGATGAAGCTCTAATAACATTAATATCCAGGATGAAGATCTAATAACATTAATATCCAGTATGAAGCTCTAATAACATTAATATCCAGGATGAAGCTCTAATAATATTAAAATCCAGAATGAAGCTCTAATAACATTAATATCCAGGATGAAGATCTAATAACATTAATATCCAGTATGAAGCTCTAATAACATTAATATCCAGGATGAAGCTCTAATAACATTAATATCCAGTATGAAGCTCTAATAATATTAATATCCAGGATGAAATTCTAATAACATTAATATCCAGTATGAAGATCTAATAACATTAATATCCAGTATGAAGATCTAATAACATTAATATCCAGTATGAAGCTCTAATAACATTAATATCCAGTATGAAATTCTAATAACATTAATTTCCAGTATGAAGTTCTATTAACGTTAATATCCAGTACGAAGTTCTATTAACATTAATATCCAGTATGAAGCTCTAATAACATTAATATCCAGTATGAAGCTCTATTAACATTAATATCCAGGATGAAGCTCTATTAACATTAATATCCAGTATGAAGTTCTAATAACATTCTTTAAATTACTATTCATTGTTTATCGTAGACCTACATCGTATTGAGTACAGCATGAACGCGTTGATGGGTATGACATCACAACCATGGCGATTTCGAGACTGTTGGTTGGTTGCCTAGGCTGTTGGTTGGCATTCAGATGCCACATATGTACTGGGTGTGTGTGCACTAAGGGGTCAAGAGTGTGTTTCTGGAGCCTGTAATGTTTACGCACAACCTCTAAACTCTTTGTTTTTAGCTGTAGTATGGGCCCTAAGAGTCGTCGTGGGAGTCCTTCAGGGCCAAGGGCTGAAAAGCATGCCTGCAGGTTACACGTGTGCGTGTGTGTGTGTGTGTGTGTGTGTGTGTGTGTGTGTGTTGAGAGGAAAACAAGGTATGTGTGCATGTGAAACAAGAAAGAGAGCAAGGAATGTAGGATTGACTGTGTGTATGTGTGTGTGTGTGTGTGTGTGTGTGTGTGTGTGTTGGGAATGAAAGGATTCAGAAACTGTAGCTTGGTGTGTTCCTCATATTTGAACCGCACTCTCAGGGATTGGGTGTCCATAGCCGACGCTGAATGACAGGTTTTGAACAGCTGTGTGTTTGTGTGTGTGTGTGTGTGTGTGTGTGTGTGATATAGGGGGAAAGGTGACATGGATTCCATGCCTAATCCCACCGACACCAACCTCCTCCTTTTTCCCCGCAGTAATCTGATCAGCCATGACGTTTAACTTTTGAGGGTCAGTGTACCTTTAAATCAAAGGAACACCAATCAGCCATAACATTAAAACCATCAAAAGTAACACTGATTATCTGGTTACAGTGGTGCTTGTCAAGGGGTGGGATCTACCTCGTCAGCAGCAAGCGAACAATCAGTAGACTGTGACGTTCTAGACGACTGGGTCAGAACCTCTCCAAAACATCAGGCAGGTCTTGCCACCAGAAATGGTCAGCACCTATCAGAAGTGCTGCAGGGAAGCACAACCGGGGAACTGATAGCGGCGTCCTGATGTGATCCACGGAGGCCTTACCTCACAACTGACAGGACCTTCGGGATCTGCCGTGACGTCTTGGTCACCAGATACCACAGGACGCCTTCAGGGGTCTTGGGCTCACTCGGACTGCCCCTGATGCAGTGGTCAGTCAGTACCTGCCAAAACATACAAGAGCTAACAGGCGTCTGTTCTGACCAACATCACGCAAGTTGTGCTCACTCTGACTCTGGCTGCTGATGGCAAGCAGCGATCCTCAGATCATAGACTCATAGAGTTCAACGGACCACAAGTGCAGGGTTTGTTAGCAACGTTAGCCTGGATTCCCCTGTTGTGAACTTAAGAAGCAGACGTCAGATCCGTACGTGTCTCGGCTGATCGACTGCATCTGGGTTTTCCCAAAACTACCCCGCGAACCTAGCTGTGCTTTATTCACGGCACGGCGTCTGTACTTCTACAGGATCGGATGGCGTTCCTCTGTACTGCTGATCCAGGTAGATCCGGGTCTTCTTAGGGTCCCGATCTCTAATTGAAGCCTTAGGCTGTTTCATAACCAAAGGCTTCTGAGGAACATACAGTTGTGGCCAGGTGTTTGGCCTGGTGCTGCATGTCATGGCACTCAATTCTAACTAGGCTGAGTGTGGAGCGAGAGCCAGCCATGACATCATGGTAGAAATGATTCTTTGTGAGAGAACATCAGAGCCTGCCTCCTGCCTCCTCCTGTGCTCACATTCCTCTGTCCTGAAGCCTTTTTTTGTGGACTTTGCCAGCTTTTCCAGGTAATCACTACCTCCACCACCCCCTCTGCCCCTCCCCACCCCATCTCTCATCTCCCCCTGCCCCCAACCCCCACCACCCAGCCTGTGTGCAGGTTCAGACGTGCTGCTGATGTGTCTCAGGTCTGCATTCCAGACAAAGCAGTCGAGTACTGTAGAACTCACACA